>NC_056735.1:1155086280-1155136280 GCF_019279795.1 Protopterus annectens | reverse complement strand
CTGCTCGTCCCTTCTTTTCTGTGATTATCTATTCTAGGCTCCCTTCCATCACTGCTAATCATTCGAGAACCTCCAAAATATGGGGCTGCAGGCTCTCTTCTTAAATTATTTATGTCTGCAGTACCCTTTAATATATCATTATCAAAATAACCACGTTCTAAAAATCTTTTTCGTAGATCATCAATTTCTTTATTAAAGCCTGCATCAGTTGGGTTGTATCTGGAAGCACGTATGGCCTGCCCTTTAACAATATTGCTGTATACATATCCTGGGTGCATACTAGATCTATGCAACAAAACATTTTTATGACAAGATTTCCTAAAAACTCCAGTATTAACTAATCCATTAGGTAACCTTTCAACATATATATCTAAAAAAGAGATCCTATCCACAGAAAATTTGTATGTGAATTTCAAATAACTAGTATGTGAATTCATGTCACTAATGAATAATTCCAATCCTGATAGAGTACCTGTCCATAAAAGGAACAGGTCGTCCACAAATCTCCTATAGAATGGGACAAATGTAACAAAATCTTGCATGGGAAATAGGAACATACGTTCCCATTCTGCCATGAATAGGTTGGCGTAGCTATTGGCACAAGATGTGCCCATAGCTACGCCATCCTTCTGTAGATAAAACTGTCCATCAAAGAAAAATGCATTAGCTTCCAGGACTAATTTCAACAACAACATTACCAAATCTATTTGGTTATCATCCATTATTGCTTCCCTTCTAACATAATTCTCAAGCATAAGAACTCCTTCTGTGTTAGGGATGACCGTAAACAAAGATTGGATATCAAGTGTCACAAAATAATAATGTGTAGTAACATAATCTCTATTAAAGAAATCATTCAAATCTAAAAGAAACTCTTTGGTGTCACGTAAGACAAACTCATTCAAATCAACGAAAGGCCTAAGTTGCTTCTCTATATATATTGATAGCGGTTCAGTAATCCAACCCCTCCCTGCTACTATAGGTCTAAGTGGGGGGTCTTCTCTTACTTTATGGATCTTCGGTAGTCCTTGTATCACAGGAACCAAGGGATGCTCAACATATAAATACTGGTACAGCTCCTTACTTATTGTACCACTTCCATGGAGTTCCTCCAAAATATTCCATATATTGACTATAATAGAATCAATTCCATTCATCTCAATTCTCTTATAAAAACTACTATTCAATAACATGTCATTCATTTTGCTGACATAGCGATCCATATACATAAGTACAATCCCCCACCTTTGTCCGCTGGTCGGATAGCTAGTGAGGGATCAGACATAAAGCATTTGAGTGCCTTGCGTTGGTGAAAAGATAAATTATTCCTTTTACTAATTCTACTCTTTCCAGCATTAAACTTGAATAAATCGTCTTCCACTAATTTGCTGAAAGCAGCTAGTAATGGGTGCAAGGGAGGACTAAATGTACTAGGTTTTCTGAAACTATCAGAATACATGGTAGTATTACTATTAAAAAAGATTTTAAGAGAAATATTCCTGACAAATAGTTTAAAATCACGAAGAGTCTCCTCATAGTTGCTATAAGTGGTGGGAATAAAAGATAAACCCTTAAATAAAAGTTCCTCTTCTGCAGCTGTAATTATCTGTGTGGACAAGTTAACCACTATGTGTTCATTCTCCCTTCCCACATTCTCTTGATATTGTGATTCGTGGGTCGTTGTGGGGAGAGTTTCCTTTTCTGCCTGCCTCTGCTGGCTGATCGTGTTCTCCCTTCTCTCCTCGCTAACCTGATGGGGAAAGGGTGTGTCACACTAAAATTCAACTCTCCTTCTGGGTTCCTATCTAAGCTGTGCTGATCCTGTGTAGTACAAACACATCACCCTATTGTTGTTTACCATCTCCAGAGATGAAACAGACAAGTGAGTCTCTGAGCCACTCTTTCAGTCGTCTCTAGACATGTGGATTAATAGGATATGGTTAGTTTGGATCTTCTGGATATGGGAACTCCAGAAATCAGCCTGTGTGCCACTTGGGAGAATATGCTTCTGTCCTAATTTCCTCAAAGCAGGAGGACAACAGGGGAGGAGTAATGTATGTAATTTCAATCACACAGCATGGGACAGTCCTAATGGTATCCCACATTTCCAATGATTCCACGTTTACAGGCTCTACTAGTACTAGAAACTGTCCCTATCATGGCTAAGGATATCCTCACAATTGGGGTGCCTACACACTCCACTTCAGGGCATACATTCTGATGTAGATCTCTGATCCTGATCTCTGATCCTCAAAGATAGTTCACCAAAGGTGTTACCAAGAAACCTGGCACATGTATTCATCAAACAGGAAAAATTCCTCCTTTGTGTGGAAATGTGCCTAGTGCCACCCCATCTCGTCTGCCTGGAGCTAATCCTTCACAACTATCCCGAGTACCGCACCCACAGACTCAAAAAACATGTTTAAAACATCATGGCATGATGTTTCCTACATCTTAACAGCACTCTGGGATTATTTACAGGATTTTAAATGTTTTTATATGTAATTCCAAACTCTGACCACCCGGGGGCTGGCATATTGACGTGGTTTGGATAAATCAGGTTGCCATCCAGTATCCCAAAAATCATTGTTTGTCTCAAAAATGTTACATCACGCAGGCCTCTGTTTGCCTAAAGTTCCTGTAATTTCATAGATGTTGCATGCATACAAAGTACTGAGTAAAATAGAACACTGTAAGTAACATTCCCTGCTGCTGGATGACTACTTAAAAGAGAAATAGTGCAAATGCCACAGAACACACTCAAAGTGCTGTTTACTGCTGCCTTTTTTTCTAATTTAGTTTAAATGGCACTAATTTGTGAGACAATGAATTCCAGTCCATTTACTTCTCCCCTCCCCCATAACACTTAGCTTCCCTAGCTGTCAAAGTCCTGAGGGTAATTTGACCTGGTAATTCCATTGATTGGCAGATCTCAGCAGGGTGCTTCATGTAATTTAATCTTTGCTCTAGCACTTCCTTTGTTAGAGGGAACATTTTTTTGCTGCACTATAGCCATGGCCTTACTTGACTACAATCGCATCCAGTAAGGTCTTGCACCAAGGAGCTAAAGAATAAAACATTTATACTATTAACCAGTTTAGATCTTTATTAATTTATTTTATTTTATTTTATTTTACATTTGTTAACCGGGCTAGTCTGGCTGGATACATGTCCATTTTCAGCAGAGGCCCGAGGAGACTTAATTTAAGTGTTAAGGTATCACTTCATGCTTCTACCTTGTTAAAAAAAAATAAGATTTACATGTGCAAAGTGTGTTGGTATGCAGTGTTTGCCTTCATATGTTTTTACTCCATTGGTTGGTTTGCAAAAAAAAAAAAACTTTTGCAGTGTCCCTGGATTTATCTTTGTACATACACACCACATTTGCTATATTTTCTGGACACAAGAAAAAGGAAGGGGAAGTCATTTATAACAAAGTAATTTTTTTATTGATTTTTTTTTATAAATAAAGGACATCAAGGTTAACTTACCTTGAATCAGATAATGGATGCCACTGTAAAGAATCACTGTTGAAATATTTGTGCATGAACAAAATCCCTTACTAAATCTATTTGCCAGCCTCCAGTTCAATTGGTGCTATGGCTTTAATATACTGGTGTGTTTGCTCATGCCTTCCAAATATCTCCACCATTACAAACCTTTAGCCATCAATATGCAGCTACTCCTGTTCATGTGAGTATGTGAATTCATTTTCAGACTTACGGTGTGGAAGCTGCTCTGAATAATTCCAGGTGCTTGTTCAGGTTTCACATGGTGCTTGCTTAGAGCTACTCTCATGTTAAGCTACTAAGAATATGTTGTACTGCCACCTCTGATACCAGGGTAATGTTTTAATCTTTCTATTCCTGCACTGCACACTAGCAGTATCTGGTGCAAATACAACAGAGAAGTATGCAAGTGATACACCACCTAAGCATCATTTGTAGTGCAGAATGTACAAGTATGCATACCAAATTTCTGCGTTTCCAAACATCGGCGTTACTACACTACTACTGAATAAAATGAACAGCACACAGGCTGGAGGAAGGACAAGGGAGCCATGACATTACAGAATGGGTGGGTCTTATTATTTAGTTAGAATTAGATGACGGCTGTGGTGATGTCACTTTGGGGGAGGGAACTGATTAAAAAAAAAAAAAAAAGTACCTGCACTGCCTGGCCTCGATGATGTCAGTAATTGTGCGACTCCAGCAAGCTTTATTCAAACGTGAGAGAATCATTTTGTAAGTGAAACCATCACAGTATGAGAAGGTAGGCTTCTGTTACAGAAGTAAGGGGAATTATAAAAATTGTAAATGCTTTATTGTTGTTGCTTTACAGAGGACAATGTAAATAGGGAGGAAAAGGGCCGTGAAGTTGAGGAATACATTAGAGAAACTTGTGCATGTATTACCTAGGTGTCTGACACCAGGACAGGATCAACAAGAATGTGTTGACAATACAGTCATTGATGCCTGAAAGTTGAATAAAATAAATTCTGTTTCAGGTGTGCATAAAGCACCATGCTGCCAAATTTATGATCTTCTGTGTCCTCTCAGTACACAGAAATGTCTGACAATGGACAGTGTCTCACTATTCAACAGTAACTATCCACTGAGCTCAAATAAGAGGACATTCTCCCAGTGTACGGTCACCGAAGTAGTGCAACCCTGAAAATGCTCACTCCAGGGATACTTCCATAAAATCTCCCAAAGGGCCCACTAGAAGCACTCTTAGCAATGAGGAAAGTACAGTTGTGTAAGTAAAAGTTACCAAATCAATAGATGCATGAATGATCCCTACTGCAGTAGCCTTAGCTATATGGGTTATATCCTGCTAAGGATATAAAAGCAAGCCAGTTTCCAAACTTCAGGGAACCCTTCACATGCCCAAACTGTCAGGCAGCTTGAGCTGAGCTTTATAAAAGACAAGTCTGGGCTCAAAGTCCTTCACTTTCCTGCCAGCACAGAGAGGGAGACTGAGCCCTGAAAGGAAATGCTACAAACAAAAAACAAAAATAAATACATATCTAAACTCTGGCATAAAAAAAAGAAAACACCAAAAAGCAAGACAGGGATGGAGACAAGGGGTGGCTACTGCAGCAGTGATCATTCAAACATGTAATGTTATGATAAATTTTACTTACTCAACTGTACTGTGTTCATCATGCTGATCACCCATGCAGCAGCCTTAGCTGGGTACATGGGTAGATTACCTTAGTTAACTACATTTGGGAGGTGGAAGGAGAAGACTCCAGCAGCCCCTGGAGAATGATCTTAGCAAAGCATGATATGGCCCTACAGAAGGAGTCAATCTTATAGTGTTTTGTAAAAGTATGTACAGAAGACCAAGTAGCTGTTTCTAGAATACTTCTAGAATCCAACCCTCTCCAAAAAGCCATAGATAAAGCCAAGGCTCTGACAGAGAGGAGCTTGACCCTGCCTGGAAAAGTTTTGTTATTGTGAGTGTAACAAAAGGTAATAACCTAAAACAAGCATTTGGAAATAGTATGTTTTGACACAGGTTGTCCCACCTTCCTACCTTTACAAAAAATGAACAATTGATCCGAAGATCTGAAAAATTTTGTTCTGTCAAGATAGTATCTGAGTTGCTGTGGAAATCCAAGATATGGGGTATCCCTTCTCCCTCATTTTTAGATTCAGGAAAGAAAACTGGGAGATGGATAGTTTGGCTTAAAGTAAACTCGGATACGATTTTAGGAATAAGAAAGGATTCATTCTCTCAGAAATCTTGTCCCTATGGAAAATGAGACAGGATTGACTCACCATAAGAACTTGTCCCTCAGATACCTTTCTTGCAGAGGTCACACCAATGGTTTTCCTGGAGGCCTGTTATGCAAACCCCTTTCTAGAACATTTTGACATGAAACTGTATTGAAAGAGTAGACAAGCTGAAATGACGGGTAAATGAACTTTGATAGATGAATAAGGAAAGGCCATAAGTAACTCATACAAATATTTTAGAACCAGACAACAACTAGCTCTGTATGTTTGCTGGGTATGTTGTTAGCACCAACTAAAATCCTTTTCCATTTGCTAATATATGATCTTCCAGTAACAGGCTTTCTTGCCTCCATGAGTACCTGCTGCATGTCCCCAATAAACAGGTGCCTAAAAGGAATTCAGTCCCTATCATCCGGGCAGTCAACTGAAGTTCCAAACAAAAACAGGATACCAGAACACAGCCTCAGAGTAAAAACATAAATTAATGCAGAGAGTAAGTGCTTTCATGATCAAATTGCTTCATCAGACTAACTCATTCAAAGTACATCAGATTAAAATACTAATTAACAGCCTATCAAATTGAGGCAGTTTATAAAACCCAAAGAAAACTTATATTCAATTAACATTAATATCAAAATGTTCCAAAAATGCAAACATACAAAGTGCATTTATAAATAATAAAACAATGTATAGAAAACATACGGGAAAACTTAGAAAACCAATAAAAAGCCCTAAATGCCTACTTAATGTTTCAGCTTACATGCTGGAAGAAAAGGTTTCAAAGTTATGGCTTCATTGATGCCTGTTGGTTTATAAGGTTCAAACTGAAAAATCCATTTCTGCTCTAAAGCTTCAGTCCTATTCTTTAAATCCCCACTCCTAATATTTTCTTTCACTACTTCAAGTACAAAAAACTAACACATGTTGAGGTCCAGTGATCTTAGTATGTTTTGCCAGGGCATTAATCTGTTTCCCATTCTTAATATCTCTAACATGTTCAAGGATACCCTCCTTAAAGGAGCGATTAGTTTTCCCAATATAAAAAACATTACAAATCTGACAATAGCTTAAATAAACTATATTTCGAGTTTTACAATCAGCATCAAAGTCACATTCAATCAAAAAAACAGCCTGTGGATGTCTGTAACTAGAACCGATGCTGATTAGGATATTAGGAATGGGAAGGAGACTAATGCCCTGGCGAAACATACTAACATCACTGGACCTCAACATGTGTTTTAAGTTTTTTGTACTTGAAGTAGTGACATAAAATATTAGAGGTGGGATTTAAAGAATAGGACTGAAGCTATTGAGCAGAAATGCATTCTTCAGTTTGAACCATATAAACCAACAGGCATCAGTGAAGCCATAACTTTGAAACCTTTTCAGCATGTAAAATGAAACATTAAGTAGGCATTTAGGGCTTTTTATTGGTTTTCTAACTTTTTCCCATATGTTTTCTATACATTGTTTTAATATTTATAAATGCACTTTGCATTTTGGAACATTTTGATATTAATGTTAATTGAATGTAAGTTTTCATTGGGTTTTATAAACTGCCTCGATTTGATAGGCTGTTGATTAGTATTTTAATCTGATGTACTTTGAATGAGTTAGTCTGGTGAAGCGATTTGATCATGAAAGGCTTACTCTCTGCATTAAATTATCTTTTGACCCTGAGGCTGTGTGTTCCGTTATCCTGTTTTTGTTTGGAATGTCTTATTTGTACTTGATACCAGGATTTATCCATTACCAAGGTTGTTTTACTTCAGTCAATTGAAGTTCACTGATGTCAGACTGTATCAAACAGCCCTGTTTTTGTCTGACTAGATCCATTCTGGAAGGAAGCTTGTAGTAATTGCCTCTGGCCATTTCCAAAAGAAGGGAGAACCACTGTTGCCTGAGCCAGAAGACAGTCACCACAATGATCTTGGGAGATTCCTTCTGAATCTTCAGAAGTACCCTGGATATTAGTGGTAAAGGTGGAAAAGCATACAGGAACATTCCTGTCCAAGGAAAAGAAAAGGCATCTGCCTTCCAGGTATTCTTGCATGAAGTCCTGGAACAGAATATTGGCAGTTGATTTTTCAGAGAGGAGGGAAACAGGTCTACTTGAAGAACTCTCCACAGACAGATCAAATCTTGGAAAAAAAACATGATCTAGTTTCCATTTGTGAGGGTCTGGCCTGGTCCTGCTCAGCTAGTCTGCCACATAATATTGCTCTGGCAAAATATAAGATGCCTACAGAGTGAGACTGTGTTGTGAAGCTATATCCTAATCTAACATGGCTAGTCTGCAAAAAGTATACAACCTGGTTCCTCCTTGCTTGTTGATATAACAAATGATCGTGGTATTGTCTGTAACCACTTGAAGAGGTCCCGGGGACCAAAGATGGCTCAGAGAGTTGTGTGCCCTGATCAGGGCAAGCATCTCCTATATATTTATGTACTTGCATCTGTCTTTGATGTCCCACACCCTCTGCACTTTTATCCCTCCTGAAACTGATCCCCAAGCAGAGACTGAAGCATCTGTCGTGAATTGACTGCTTTGAACCACGGAGATAGAAGGGGAGAACTGGATATCTGCTGTCTCCACCAAAAGATGTCTCTTCTGACAAACCCCAGCATTGGGATTTGAAAGGATAAAGAGTGTTGATGCCTGGTCCAAAGATATTTCATAAACCTCTGTACCTTTCTCATGTAAAGCTTTGCAGCGGTAATAATGAGACTCATAAATGTCATTAGACCCAAACTCCTGAGGTATGCCTTTGCAGTGACCTTAGAAGTAAATCTAGATAAAGATCTACTTCTTCCCATGGAAAAAAAAAACTCTTTAAACTGAGTTTTCTAGCTGACATCCCAGGAACACTATCCTGTGTGACGTAGTCAAGAAAAACTTCTGAATGTTCTCTTGGAATAAAAAAGAAAAAATGAACCAAACAGCTGAAATAACCATGATAATTTACTGCAAAAGAACCCAGGTATATACCTGGGTTCTTTTGCAGTAAATTATCGTGGTTAATTCAGCTGTTTGGTTCACTTTTTCTTTTTTATAAGTTGGTGTTTTTTTACGATGTTCTCTTGGAATCCCAGCTTGTGTAAGAGGTCTCACGTCCAAGACAGCAAGATTCCTGACACTATGAAAAAGACTCTGCAAAGATAAGCAAGTTGTAAAAATATGGAAACTGTGAATAACCTGTAGTCTGCAATGAGGTATAAAGTACAGTTTTGTACCTACCATAAATGTAGATGTTCGAAGATCCACATTGCTGCAGTCCTTACACTTGGGTAGTCCGCTGTCCTCGGTCGGCCCGAATATCAAAGTATTAGGCTGACGTCGGTCAAGGCGCTTAAGACTGACATCAGGACGTCAGGGTACAAATGCGCATGACCGACGTCATATCCTCAGTCTTTTCTTGCCCCAGATGTCAGAAGACCCTAAACAGAAAGGTCAAAACCAAAAGACAGCAAAAAACAACCAACCACCCTTGCACTAATCATATGAACAATATATACAATATCCACAATATTTACAACCCAAACCACACAACCGCCTCTAACAACAGAGGGGAAGGAGGGAGGGTATTGGACTGCAGCAATGTGGATCTTGAACATCTACATTTATGGTAGGTACAAAACTGTACTATGTTCTTCATCTCACATTGCTGCAGTCCTTACACTTGGGTAGAATCCCAAAGCAGAGGTAAGGGAGGATGGCAAAACTATAAAGAAGTAGGAGCTGCCAAAATGCCCTGTAAAATAGCAGTGGCAAACCCAGCCCTAGATTTAGAGTAAAGTGGAAGGTGGTAATGCTTAGAGAAAGTATGCACTGAACTCCAAGTAGCTGCCTCCAAAATATCTTTAGTTGCCACCCCCCTCAAAAAAGCTGTAGAAGTGGCAGTAGCTCTAGTGGAATGAGGCCTAATCCCAGCTGGAATCTCCTTACCATGATGGGAATAACAGAAAGCAATACAAAACCCAATCCACTTAGAAATAGTTTGTTTTGACACAGGCTTGCCCTGAGAACCCAAAGCAAAAGAAACAAACAACTGCTGAGACTGCCTGAACTCTTTAGTTCTGCTCAAATAATATCGCAACTGCCTGTGTATATCCAAGGTGTGCAAAATCTTTTCCCCTTTATTTTGTGTGTTTGCATAAAAAGTAGGCAAATGAATAGTTTGGTTTAATGCCACACTAGAAACCACTTTAGGCATAAAGGAAGGATTAGTGCAAAGATACCCTATCCTTATGGAAAATCAAGAAAGGCTCAACTGCCATAAGGGCCTGTAATTCAGAAACCCTTCTCGCAGAGGTAATGGCCAACAAAAAAGCAGACTTCCATGATAAATATTTCAACTCAGCAGTAGCTGCAGGCTCAAAAGGTTGTAGAGTGAGTTTCTCCAACACAAAATTGAGATCCCAAGCAGGAGTAGGAGCTCTACGTGGGGGTCTTATATTCTTTGCCCCTCTAAGGAATTGCTTAAACAAAGGATGAGAAAACAATGGTGGGTCACAGTCATAGTGAGCAGAAATTGCTGCAGCATGAATCTTAATAGAAGAGAAGGACAAACCTTTGTCCAGTAACTCAGCAAGATATTGAAGAGCCACACTTAAATTAGGCTTAGCAACATCAAATTCCTTTGCTGCACTCCAAAATAAAAATCTCTTCCATTTATCTGCGTACACTTTCCTTGTACTAGGCCTTCTGGCCTCCAAAATAACATTCAAAACTTGCTGCGGAAGCTGAGACCCTCCAGGGTTTAAAACAGAATATGCCAGGCTGTTAGGTGAAGAGAGTGAAGTTTGACATTGAGTAAATGACTGTTCTCTTGAGACAGCAGGTGTGGAATCGAAGGTAAAGGCCATGGAGGCTCCCGAACCAGACTTCTCAGTAATGGGTACCAGTGCTGTCGAGGCCAATCTGGAGCTATCAGAATCATCTTTGGCTTGTCCTGTCTGACCTTTAGGAGTACCTTTGGGAGGAGAGGCAGAGGTGGAAAGGCATACACATGAAGATTGCTCCAATTGAAAGAAAGAGCATCCACTTTCCAAGCTGTGGGATGAAACCTTTTTGTGCAAAACTTTGGCAGCTGGTAGTTTAGTGGAGAAGCGAACAGATCTATGTCTGGAGTTCCCCATGACACTGTCAATTTCTGAAATACATGAGGATCCAATTTCCACTCGTGGGGATCCATAATTCGTCTGCTCAACACATCTGCTAAGGAGTTCTGTGCTCCCGGCAGAAACCTTGCCTGAAGATTGAGCTGTAACCTGAGAGCAGTCTCCCACAAAATCATTGCTTGTCTGCATAGAGGATAAGAATGTGTTCCCCCTTGTTTGTTGATGCACCACATGACAGTTGTGTTGTCTGTTAGAACCAACACCTGCCCTGGAAGAAGTAAATCCTTGAAAGCTATTAATGCAAATTGGACTGCTAACATCTCCTTCAAGTTGATATGTAGATGTTGTAGTCTGGCAGGCCATGTGTCTTGTATCCACTTTCCATTTAGATGAGCTCCCCAAGCTTTGTCTGAGGCATCTGTCGTTAGAATCTGACTCGCCTCTGGCCGGGTCACAGAGAGTCCCTTGTTTAGGTGACATTCCTGAACCCACCACAAAAATTCCTTTTGAATGCAAGGTATTATCTGAATGACAGTGTCCATATCTTGGCAGTGCTGTGTCCATACATTTTTGAGATACCATTGTAGCTTCCTCATATGCAGTTTGGCATTGGGAAGCACCAGAATACAAGATGCCATGAACCCTAAGGCTTGAAGGACTGTCCTTGCAGTCAGCCCGGACTGATGAGACAAATGATGGAAGTAAAGGGAAAGATTATTTTGTTTGTCCAGGGTCAAAAAGGCCATCTGGGACACTGTATTCAGTCTCACACCCAGAAAGCACATGTCCTGAGAGGGTACTAGACTGGACTTTATTTCGTTCACAGAATACCCCAGGCATCTTAGCACTGCTATCACATATTGCAGATGATGAAGAAGCTCGTCCCTTCCTTTGGCCAGAATCAGGCAATCGTCCAAATAAGGATAGATCTGTATTCCTTTCAACCTGAAGAAAGCTATCACTGGAGCCAGAACCTTTGTGAACAGTCTGGGCGCAGTAGATAAGCCAAAGGGCAATGCAGAGAACTGATAATGAGAAGTCCCAGCTCGAAAACGCAGATACTTCCTGCAACTTAGCCTGATAGGAACATGAAGGTAAGCCTCCTTGAGATCCAGAGTCACCATCCAGTGATCTTTGCCCAGCAGAGGTAAAAGCTGTTGTAACGTCAACATTTTGAACTTGGGAATGTCCAGATAAGTGTTGAGGATAGATAAATCCAAAATTGGTCTCCACGTGTTCCCCTTCTTTGGTACTAGGAACAGGCGAGAATAAAATCCTAGGCCTACTTCTGGCAGAGGGACCGGCTGTATAGCCCCTATTTGCAGCAGAGAAATTTGTTTGTGAGCCTCTATTCTTTGCTGAGGAGGAACGTCTGGCATGCCTTTGAAAGGAGGCAAGGTATGGAAATAAAACCTGTAACCTTGGTGTATAATATCCAATACCCATCTGTCCTGGGTAATTAAACTCCAATTTTCTTTGAAGAGTGCCAACCTTCCTCCCAAAGGTGCTGCCAGACAAGAAGGCTCTGGCAGCTGAAAAGGTAGGTCATTGGGCCTGTTTACGAAAGGACTGGCCCCTGCCCTCACCGAAGACTGTGCAGGTGAACTCCCTGTTCTAGGTCTGAAAGAGCCCTGAGCTCTACCCCTACCACGTCTAGATCTTCCCCTAGACTGTGAATCATAAGAAGGGTACGTCCACCCCTTAGCAGGCCAATTCCTACTAAACTTGGGAGGCTGAACTTGCAAAAAATCTTTAACAGTCTGCATAGACTTAGCCTTGTCTTCCATTTTCTTTAAAACTGCCTCCACAGGAGAACCAAACAATACATCAGACTGTAAAGGAGCATCTAAAATCCTTGTCTTAACATGGTCAGATAAGTTCTGATCCCTCAGCCAGGCGTGCCTGCGAAGAACTGACCCAGTGGCAGCCACCCTAGACGAGGCCTGTACAGCATCAAATCCACATTGTAAAGAATGCTTACCCACCTGCTCAGAAACATGTACCAAATCTTGTAATTCTTTACACTCAATGCCTTCCGCCAGAGCATCTACCTTAGACTTCAATTGAGAAAGAAGATAGTTTTGATATTTCAACATGTGAAACTGGCAATTCAAAGCCCTCATAGCTAAGGTGGAAGAAGTATAGACTTTCTTTCCCCATCTATCCAAAGCTCTGGCCTCTTTATCTGGAGGAACCGGATTTTTACTACAGAGGCCTTGACACCCTTAGGTCCCTGACTAACTGTTTCTGGGTCCGCCCTAGGACTCTTATACAGATATTTATGAGCTTCAGGCACCCTGTAATACCTGTCCGGTTTAACTGGAGCAGGAGGCAAAGAATCAGGATTAAGTGAGGCCTCTGCAAACACATCTTCCACAACATCCAGAACAGGTGGTATAGCCAAAGGCCTATGCTGGGGTAAAAGCAAAAATTCCCTAAGCCTTTTCCTGGAATCAGAGAAGTCCTGACCTTCCCACTTAAAATGTTCCCTCATGGAATGAAGAGTCTCTGAAAAAGAAAAATCTTCTGGAGGAGAAGCAGAAGGAGTAGAATCATCCACATCAGAATCAGAATAAGGAGAATACTCCTGCAAGTCTTCAGCCGAAGACTCTGAAACATCCAAAACCTGTTCAAAACTCCCCAACTCTGGTTCCACCCTAGGCCTCTTATCAGGAGGGGGCAAAGAACCTCTAATCAAAGTAATTAAATCTTCTGCCATTTTGAGCATGTGCTTCTTGGGCACAGATCCTGAAGAACTAGGAGTGACACCAACAGAAGCCAAACCTGGCCTGCCTCTAGGAGAAGCCTTGGAAACAGAAGGAGAGGGCCTAACCACCCTAGGAAAGTAACCTGAGAAGCCCCTTCAGCCTGACCTGCCTCCTGAGAGGCCACATCCTGCAATATCAAAGTCTCCCCCTGGGACTCCAGAGAAGCCTCCGGCGGAACCACCGGTTCCACTGACGCTTCTAAAGAACCGGCGTCCGGTACGGACGACTCTTCCTGCCTGGGTTTAGCTGCTTTGTCTTTGCGCTTCTTCGAAGAAGCGGGCGTCGGAGCATCCGACGGCATATTGTAATTGCACCGCTTCCCGAAGACCAACCTGGCACAATCTAACCTTCGCTTAATAGTGCGCTTATTAAACCTAGCACAAAAGCGACACCCAACAACGTCGTGCTCAGGCCCCAAACAAGGAATACACAAAGTATGATAATCTCTATGCGGTATCTGTTTCCCACAAGAAATACAGTTATTCACTTTTTCTGACATCCGGTAAACCACTGAGGCAAGAAAAAACTAAAATATTCCCCAACGGGGTACTTAGCCAACTTTGACTCGGTCTGAAACTCCGAATTCGAAAAATTTCAGAACGCCGAACGGCACTTGCAACGCTGCTTCTGCATCGGACCATGCGGCAAAAAAGACTGAGGATATGACGTCGGTCATGCGCATTTGTACCCTGACGTCCTGATGTCAGTCTTAAGCGCCTTGACCGACGTCAGCCTAATACTTTGATATTCGGGCCGACCGAGGACAGCGGACTACCCAAGTGTAAGGACTGCAGCAATGTGAGATGAAGAACATCTGCAGCTACACACTTTGTGAACACTCTTGGTGCAGTGGACAGTCCAAAGGGTACGGCAGAGGCCTGATAATGTGATCCAGACACACAAAACCTTAAGAAATTTTTGAAATCAGAACGCTTACAGATGTACTGATAAGCATCTTTTAAGTCTACTGTTATCAGGAAACTTGAAAGACAAAGAAAAGGTAGCAGGTTATGAAGTGACATTATTTTGAATGTGGGCACTATCACAAACAGGTTTAGTAAAGAAAGAGTCAGAACTGGTCTCCTTTCTTTGCCACTAGAAAAATCCTTAAATAAATACTCTTCCCCACCTAGGAAGTTGATTGATGTTGCTTACTGGGATAACAACTGATGGAGAACCTGAGGAAATAAAAGAGTCTGAGCTACAGGATGAGGAATAAGCCCATCAAAAAGAAGAATTTGCTCCGACTACAATCTGTAACCTTGATAAATGATTTTCAGAACCAATTTGCCTGAAATTATCTGTTGCCAAAGAGAAAATAGAGATTCAGACCTTCTACATGAAAAAACAGGGCCAGGGTGGGAGAGATTCACAAGGTCTCTTGAATGGTCATTCAGACTTGCTGGGCTGTCCTGGGATTTGCGAGGTTTGACACTTCTTTTTGGAAATCCCTTGCCATTTCTTCTTAAACGCTTGTTTACCTATATTTTGCTGGGACTGTTTATTCTGAGTCGCCAAAACTGGATGAGGAGATAAAAAAATCCCTTGAAAAATTTGGAAAAGTAGGGATGAAAATTTTTTGGGAGATTCTCTGGATCCGTTTTCCCCTTTGTTTTTGATCTCCCCTGCAGCAGAGAAGCCAAACACTAAATCTCTATCCAAGGGAGAATTTAAAGTCTCATTTTTAGCATCATCTGGGAGGTTCTGAGAATGCAGTCAGGAAAACATCCTCAAAACAGTACTAGTAGCCATAGCCCTGGAAGAAGCATTAGCAATGAGTTGTGACCTGTGCAATGGAAAAAAAAACAAGTTATTTAAAGCAGATTTTTCCTCACAAAAATAAGTTGTAGATGAAACATTCCTCAGACTTTTACAACTTGTGGAAAAAGAAGTTATGTACTCACCATAACATTCCATCTGAGTAGGTAAACTTCATTTGTCAGCAACTTGTGGGTTTTGGATCCAATACGGATCCGAGCCGGCAGCATGCCAAGCAAAAGATCCGAGCTCCAAGCTCCTCCCCCCACCCATACTACACTGCAACCTCCTTCCATTCCTCAGATCGAGTTTGCCACTCCACAAGTGACACCAACAAACTAACCTGAGACCCCTAAACCAAGGACCAACCTCCAGCTCGTGAAGTCTGAACATAGAGTTCAGCAAAAATAACGCCAAGGGAAGGGGGAAGGAGGGAGGGACGGTTGCTGACAAATGAAGTTTACCTACTCAGATGGAACATTATGGTGAGTATATAACTTCTTTATCTGAAGTAGTTAACTTCATTTGATCAGCAACCTGTGGGACAGAGTCCCCAGCTACCCGAATCTTGGGAGGCCCTTAAGTAAGGATATTCCAGAGCACTGCAGAGCCAAAGGAAGCCCTTCTTCTAGACACCAAATCTACTTTATAATGAGTAATGAAGGAGTGAGAAGATGCCCAGGTAGCCGCTGAGCAAATGTCATCCAGGGAAACCCTAGACCAGAATGCTGCAGATGTTGCCATAGAACATGTAGAATGAGCATGAACTCCTACTGGTTCTGGTAAACCAAGCTCTCTGTATGCTTGTAGGATACAAAGGGAAATCCACCTAGCAAGAGTCACTTTTGAAGCTGGTTTCCCTAAAAAGGGCTTAGCAAAAGAAACAAAAAGTTGATCAGATTTACGAAAGGCCGCCGTCCTGTGCAAATAAAAACGTAACTGCCTGTAAACATCCAGCAAATGAAGTTTGTATTCCCCTTTGTTCTGAAAATTAGGGAAAAAGAAAGGCAAATGAATAGACTGATTAATGTTTGTCTCAGTAGCAACTTTAGGGAGAAAGGATCGATTAGTCCTGAGAGACACCCCTATCCTTATGAAACACAAGATATGGGGGTTTCATACAAAAAGCGCGAAGCTCCAACACTCTCCTTGCTGAAGTTATAGCTACCAGAAAGGCCGTTTTCCATGGCAAAAATTTTAGGTCAACTGATGCCGAGGGCTGGAAAGGAGGCGCAACTAAGGCCTGAAGAACCGTAGTCAGATCCCATGGTGGGGACGGATTCTTAATAGGAGGTCTCAGAAGAAAAGTGCCTTTCAAAAAGGTCTTACAAATTCTGGCAGCAGCGAAAGACCCTAAATTGTCCACTACATGGAAATGAGAAATAGCTGCCAGCTGGACCTTCACTATGGAAGAGCTGGCTCCTTGTTGGAAGATATGAGACAAAAAGTCTAATACCACTGGGATCGAAGCGGTAAAAGGATCTAGATTTCTCTGTGAAGCCCAAATGGAGAAGCGTCTCCAATTGCTACAGTAAATTTTCCTGGTAGAGGACTTATGTGCCGCAACCAAGATAGATTTAACAGGAGAAGAGATACCGGGAGTCCTGGCAACTAGTGGAACTGGAGCAGCTAAGCTGTGAGCTTCAGGCTGTCCAGATTTGAAGTTAGCATTCCTGAGGGATGATGAATCAGATCCGGAATGGGATCCAAGGTGGAGCTATGAGATGAGACCGTAGGCAGAGGAACCAGACTTGACGAGGCTAGAATGGGGCTATGAGGATCAATCTGCTCCCCAAACAGTGTGCTTTCTGTAAGAACTTTATTATGAGTGGAAGCGGGGGATATGCATAAAGAAGACCGGGTGGCCAAGCATGAACAAGAGCGTCTCTGGGGGCTTCCCCCATTGGGGGGATTAGAGCGAAAAACTTGTTGCACTTCGCATTGGAAGGCAATGCGAAGAGATTGCAGCAAGGCTGACCCCACTTGAGGAAGATCTGTTCAGCTACACAAGGGTTCAGAGACCACTCGTAGGGAGAAAGGATAGTTCTGCTCAATTTGTCCGCCAAGATGTTGGACCGACCCGGAATGTGCGTTGCTATCAGAAAGCGGTTGGTGGAGATCGCCCATTCCCAGACTCTCATGGCTTCTCGGCAAAGGGGATAAGACTTGGTTCCCCCTGTTTGTTGATATACCAGACCACCAACATATTGTCTGACTGGATCACAATAGTTCCCAGAGGGAGATGAGCATGAAGGGCCTGCAATGCTAAAAGGACCGCTCTCATCTCTAGAACATTTATATGCAGAACGGTCTTGTTTTGAGTCCACGTGCCTTGAGCAATCCTGCCCAAACAATGCCCCCCACCCTAGGCGGGAGGCGTCCGTGGTAACAGTGGCTTGGGGTTGGGGCGCAAGAAAGGGACGTCCCTCCTGCAGATTCCGAGATTGGAGCCACCACGTGAGAGAATTTCTGCACACTCTGCTCAGAGAGATCGGAAAATCTAGAGGTTGATGAAGAATCGACCACTGAACTTGCAACGTCCACTGTAGAATTCTCATATGCAGACGAGCACAAGGGATCAGGTTGATAGCTGCTGCCATGGATCCTAAGGCTCTCAGGACTAATTCTGCAGGGGGTGCAGAGGACTGCAGAAGTGCTAACACATGAAGTGCCAGGCTGTAAAGTCTGCCTGGGGTTAAGAATGCCCTGGCCTGATGAGAATCTATTTTTGCCCCTATGAAGTCTAACGCTTGAACAGGTTGGAGGGAAGACTTCCTGAGATTTATGGTAATCCCTAGCCGAGGTGATATCCGAAGAAAGAAATCTCTGACTAGTAAGAGTAGATGCCTGGTGGGGGCGGTGAGGAGCCAGTCGTCTAGGTACGGGAAGACCTGAATGCCCTGAAGTCTCAGGTGGGCCGTTACAACTGCCATGACCTTGGTGAACACCCAGGGGGCTGTGGTAAGACCGAAGGGTAGGACCCTGAATTGATAATGACTGGCCCCTAGCAGAAGGTGGAAGAACCTCCTGGATCGCCTGTCCATCAGAATATGGTAGTACGCATCCTTGAGGTCTATCGAGCACAACCAGTCTTCCTCCTGCAGGAAGGGTAGGATGGATTGAAGCGTGACCATCCGGAACGTTTCCTTGGCAACAAACAGGTTCATTGCTGATAGGTCGAGAATCGGTCTTAGGTCTCCCGTCTTTTTTGGCACCAAAAAGAACCTGAAATAGATGCCTGATCCGGACTGGTCTGGGGGCACCTGCTGGATGGCTCTTTTTTCTAGTAGCTTTTGTATTTCCAAGGCCGCAGCCTCCCTCTGAGTGGGTGGGACATCCGGGAGGCGCCTTGTGTAAGGGGGCTTGTTTATGAGGGGAATAGAATAGCCTCTGGATATTATTCGAAGCACCTAGCGATCTGTCGTGATGGACTCCCACTGGGCTAGGTGCATCAATAAATGCCCCCCGACTGCCTCCAGTCACTCTGAAAAAGGTTCACGTGACCCGAAGTTCTTTGGCCCCCCTCTGCCTCTGGGCCGACATCCACCTTGTCCCCCTTTGCCTCTGGGGGAGAAGGAGTCCTGAGCGTTCCGGGACTGCTGAGTTTTCCGGAACCACAGCTTCTTTTGCCCTCGCTGGTTCCTGGAAAAGGACCTTTGAGGGTTAGAGAAGCGGATACTGACGGCTGACAGCGTCTTCTCGTCTTTCTCGCTCTGGACAAGTGTATCACGGACAGTCTTCCCGAACAGGGTTGAACCGTCAAAAGGTGCGTTAGAGAAGGACGCCATGAAGGGTTTCGAGAAGCCGCAAAGATGGAGCCAGGCATGACGCCTCAAGGCGATACCAGACCCACTAGCCTTAGCGGCTCCCTGGGTGGCATGAAAGAGTAAACGCATGGACGTATTGGACACAGACTTGAGAGTGGCCATACGAGCTGAGAAGGACCATTTATCCTCGGCCGACATGGACTTCGGGGGAAACTCAACGTACTCTTTTATGAGGTCCCACTGCAGTCGAATTACGTGGGCCAAATAATTCAGCACCCTTATAGTAAAGGTGGCTGAAGAAAAAGTCCGCTTTCCAAGACGGTCCATAGCCCTGGACTCCTTGTCTGGGGGAGGGGGTGGACCGAGGAACTTTCTTGGGCGAGTTCCTTTTTCGTGGCCACCGTCACCACCATGGCATCAACCGGAGAACCTTTGTTCCAAGAAGCTCTATCTGCCGGTGGACTCAATATTTTGTCGGGCCTTTTGGGTATAGGCTCCACAGAGTCCAGTTCCTTCCAAGCTCTGGTGGTGATAAGGTCCACCAGAGGGTCAGCGGGGGGGACACCCAAGAGGTAGATGGGCCTGTGTCGAACGCCTCAGGAACACCAACTCGTCAGAGGAAGGTTTTTGGGCGGAAACACCCCCCCCCCCAAGTGAAGGATTTCCATAATGTCTCCAAAGGAGATGTCTTCGAGGGTGATTTGGGGGAACCTTCCCCTTCCTCCAAGTCAGTATCCTCAGTGAGGGACTCAGGGGAGTCCAAGTGCCTCCTTTTACACTGGCGTTTGTGAGGGACCTCCTCGGGTGGACTCTCTGGGGTGGGCTCACAAATGGTTTTGTGTTCCTCCAAGGGAACTGTCTGGGGTGCAATTGACATAGGCTGTCCCTGGGAGGACTGGATGACAGAAGACAAACCCAGCTGCGAGGGAGCAGGGATGGACCCCGAGGACAGCGTGAGGGGTCTCGATCTCTCAGAGAGAACCCTCTCCACAACGTCGAATGCCGAGGGAGAACTGGCCTCCCTGAAACTGGTAGTGAGGGTAGCCGAGACCCTCGGATCCGACGAAGGGATAGGAGCCGAAGTTGGAACAACCGGACCCGAAGGGACAGTATGCCCTGACCACAACGGGGCCGATGACACACTCATCCCCTCGGATCTGACGCCCAACTCTCACCCACGAGAGCTCGGATCCGAAAGCAGATCTGACAGACTCGAGGGCATGGCCGGCATCGAGGCCGAAGTCACCATCGGCGCTGACCCCCTCTGACTCCAGGGCTCCTTGGATCCACAGACTCTGATATCTGATGGTGGATCGGAGAAGGAGCTATCGGGGTGAAAAACGGAGCTGACCTCCCCACAACAGAAGGGAGGGGAGCCAGCAGTACCCCCATCTGCAGTTGAGTTTGTAGAAACCTTCGCATCATCCGATCCATGTCTGCTTCAGAGATGCTCCGAGTCGATATGGAGGACGCCACCAACGCTGGCCGGGAGAGCCGATGCGAAGACAACCTCGAGGGTGGTCTAGCCTCTTCCTCCAGCTCTGGAGAAAAACGTGGTGAATGGTGCTGAGGAGAGGACGGCCTGGTAACTTTCACAGCAGACAAGATCACCTTAGCGGGAGGGGCCGTTGGATCCAACTCGGCCTGTCATTTGCAGCCCGTCTCTCTATCTTTATCCTTTTCTTTCTCTAAATGTCTCACTGTCTCCCTGTGTTTTTCTTTTACTCTGTCTTTCTTGGCCTCTCTCTCTCCCTGTGGTAAGGTGGGAGGGTAAGTCCCGGACAGGGAAGAAGGGCCTGCAGGCTGAACAGCCACAGACTTGGCTGGTGAGGAAGCAGCAGAAGAGGCAAAAGTTGATTCTGCGGGTAGAAGACCCGCCAGAATTAACTTGTTCCTGCGATCCCGCAGAGCTCGGGGGTTGAAGGCCACACAGATCTTGCAGCCAGAAGACAAATGGGCCACCCCCAAGCAAACTACACACAGAGTGTGACCATCAGCTGGAGACAGCTTGTGGCCACACTCTGTGCACTTAGAGAAAGTCACTTTCTGATTTTCTGACATATTAGGGAACACACACACACACACACACACACACACACACACACACACACACACACACACACACACACACACACACACACACACACACACTCTACGGGCGGGAAGGGGGGCCTACACTAACAGAAAGTTAACAACTTTCAAAGTACAAAAAACCAATAATTATCGTAAATAGAGAGGGATAAACTAATAATTATTTCTAAAATTATCAAAAGGGGCACACACAGACCAAAGTTTTCGAAAAAAACCCTGACACTTGCCTGGAGCTCAAAAATCCCGTGCTGGCGAAGCCACGGCAAACGAGATCTGAGGATTGGAAAGAGGTTGCAGTGTAGTATGGGTAGGAGGGAGGAGCTTGGAGCTCGGATCTTTTGCTTGGTATGCTGCCGGCTCGGAACCGTATCGGATCCGAAACCCACAGGTTGCTGATCAAATGAAGTTAACTACTTCAGGATCAAACGTTAACATATGAGCCTGACAATTCAAAATTCTAAAAAATCAAAGTTGCAGAAGTATACACTTTTTTCCCATACATATCAATAATGTTTTCATCCTTGACAGAAACAGTGGGATTGGAATTAACTAAGTGCTTAGCAGCAGTGTGATCAACTGCTGGGTCAGGTTTGGAAACACTGTATGAAAACGTAAAAGACTGACAAACGTTATACATCCTAACTGCCTTTTATGGGCAGCTGGCTGAGGCTATCAGGGAAACTGCAGGCAGTAGCACACACACACATCCTCTAAAGCAGAGAGGACAGGAGGAATGGGTGTAGGATCTGGAAAATCCTTCTCTTACAACTTATAGTATTTTCTGAGGGACTGAGAAAACTCAGTGTTCTCCCACTGAAACTACTGGCACATTCTAGCAATAGTTTCAGAGAAAGAGAACACCCCACAGGGAGAATCAGAAACTGAGCTCTCCTCTGAGCCTGAATCAGAAATCTGAGGGGGAAAAAACTGCATCCATTCCTTTATCTTCCTGTTCGGATTCAGAATCTTGAATTTCTTCAGGAAAAGATGAATCTCTCTTTCTTTTACTAGAAACAACTTTACAAGCATGACAGATAGCCTGAATTAAACTTTGAGCCATAAATGGGGCCCACTTTGTTACTAATGGCAGCAGGTGCTTCCCCATGGATGGGCACATCATTCTGACACAAAAGGGACATTTTCCTTGTTCTCTCTCCCAGGACCAAAAGAGATGCTCTCCCTTGCCCAATGAGGAGACCCTAACAGCCTCAGAGGAGGTGGCTAACCCCCAGTCCATAGTGGCTGTAGGTGATACACCAGAGGGATCTGGGGTAAAAGATGAGTGGTCTGAAGAAAAACAAATGGTCACAGCAGAGTCACCCACCTGCAGCTGAGGCAAATTGCTAGCCTGCTGTGGTGACAAAGGCTGTTTGCTTAATTTTTTCTTTTTGTGGCTGAAAGAAGGACTGACCATGGTACCGGAAGTCTGTTCCATGGTCAAGCCAACAATGATGCCTCTTTTCCAGAGAATACAATCAACAATTGCCAGTAAACACCAGTCCACAAATGTTACTTTTCTGATAAAACACAGCAAAAAGCACTTTAAAACACTATGCCATCCCCCAAAAAAAGTAAAATAATTTCTCCACAGAAAAAATGTTTTCAGCTATTTTACACTACTTTTGAGCTGAAAGAAGAAATGAATGTTCCGTTTAAAAGTATGTTACAGTCTTGAGACAGTCCATTAATACACAAGACTTTCTAGCCTTAAAAATCTTTCCTGAACAGTAATGTAATAAAGCATCAACAAAATTACAAAAATGGAAGTTTTTTTCCTCAAGGGAACTTATCTGCCTAGCAAAGGAAAGCACAAGCTGAATGTTATTCCATGAAAGTCTCATAAGTGTGTACTCTTTTGCGGCAATAAAGCTCTGAAGACTTTTGCGTCCAAACTTGTCTTTTAGTCAGCTCAGCTCAAGTTGCCTGACAGTTTGGGCATGTAGAAGATGCCTTGAAGTTTTGTAAACTGGCTGGCTGTTACATTCTTGGCAGGACATAACCTATATAGCTAAGGCTATTGAAGCAGTGATCGATATGATGAACCTCACAGAGAATTCCTTACCTGCAAGGCTTTATGCGCTATGACCAGTAGCCTGGTAAACACAGCTAGTACAAACAACAACATGAAGGGCAATACTTTGTACAGAATACACTCAGTGGAAACAGAAGGAACCTGCTATGAGGAACCCACATTCTAATGTGCCAGAAGGAGATCATCATGCTTAGTGGCACCATCTAGATACCCTACAGCAGCATGGGCATGACCCTCCCCCACGATTTTCCCTCCAGAACTTGAAAAACTGTCTGCACTCTTTGAAATCACTGATGTCCAGGGTGAGACAGAAGCTTTCCATGCACTTTGACCCTAGAAAGATGTACAATCAGGACCTTTTCATTGTTTAAAATAATGGAGATCCTCCATGACCTCTTTGAAGACTACAATCCAGGGCAGTTTCAAGAGCTTCACAGTGACAGAATGGTCTCTTAGCAGGACCATGTCTAGAGGAAAACTTTGCAGAATAAGCCTTACTATGACTACATCTAAAACCCAGTAGTCCTTGGCCAAGACTTTCCAGGCTGGAGCAAACACAGATAACCACCCCTTGATGGACAGCTCTATAATGTAGTTAGGTCTGTGACTGTTAAATCAGCACACTCTTTCTCTCAGAAGACTTGGTTAGCACAGGACAGATGGTAGGACTGTGCAATACTTGTTACCTTAGTTGATCTTGAGTAAGCTTCTTCTTCTTGGGTCAGTTAGCTGGAAATGAAGGAATAGGTCAGGAGGTGAAGGGGCTTTATATTGGACCTTAACAATGAGGAGGGTGTATTTCCTCTACAAGAGACCACCCATCAAATTCTGTGAGGTATGGAATGAAAAGAACCTGCTCCATGAAAAAGGACATTCAGGATGGAGTGCCAAGTTCCTCCTTAAGGGAGACAGCCTCAATCAGGCTCAGGGCATACCAAATTAAAGAATGCCACAATAAAAAGTACTCTGAATGTAGCATGAAGACTCCTGGACTTATCTTTCTTGAGCACAAACTCAGAGAGAGATAGGGAAGTTTCTTCTATTGCCTGAGTCACTAGTAAGGGCAGGAATCTGGCCAGGTAAGACAGACAACCAAAGGCTCTGATCCCCAGTGTGGAAGAGAAGAAAATTTTCTAGCAAACTCTCTCCTAGAATTTAGATTCCTTTTCTGTTGGTAAGATGGCAAACTGCTGACATCTCGGAGCCCTGTGTTAGGTCAAAGAAACTACTTGGGGATCAGCCTGATGACACCTGATCAAAGACATTACACCACTCAGCTTAGGACTTATAAACAGTGACCACAAGATGTAACAGCAGAGTCTGTGTGCTTCTACAGTGTAGATATAAGGTATTCTTAATGGCAGGCTCTACAATGGTGGAGAATGACAAAGTGCTACTCCTTTTTCTCGTTCAGGTTTTTACTAAGACATATCTGGACAGAAGGAGTTAGGAAACATAGGCCTATACATAGGAGGTTTAATGAACCTCAGAGTTCTCTGACAGAACTGTCATTAGTGCATGTGTGATGTGTGTGTGTGTGTGTGTGTGTGTGTGTGTGTGTGTGTGTGTGTGTGTGTGTGTGTGTGTGTGTGTGTGTGTGTGCGTGTGTGTGTGTGTGTGTGTGTGTGTGTGTGTGTGTGTGTCTGTGTGTGTGTGTGTGTGTGTGTGTGTGTGTGTGTGTGTGTGTGTGTGTGTGTGTGTGTGTGTGTGTGTGTGTGTGTGTGTGTGTGCGTGTGTGTGTGCGTCCGTGTGTGTGTGTGTGTGTGTGTGTGTGTGTGTGTGTGTGTGTATGTGTGTGTGTTGGGGGTAATGTAGGAAAAGAGTAACCATTATCCTTGTTATTGATAATGGAGTCCAGGTCCTCACACTCTGTTAAGGAAAAAAAAGGGGAGATAGCACCACCTACTTAATTCCAGCAGGGACAGGCTTTTGCTAAGACAATTTGTACAGGCTCTAGTGTGTTACAGGTATGCAACAGGCATCAGGAAATCTAAAGCCAATGCACAATGTGAGGTTGCACATGGCAGTATAGGGGCACAGGATGTCTGCAATGAGGACGATATTAATGACAGACCACATACTCTAAAGATACAAGCCTACTCCTGCACAGACAGGATCCGCCAGACTTCAAATAACCATATGGAGTCCTGAGCCATGGTGTGGGAAGACACAGTGTACTCTCCTCAACTTGCGCCTGATGTGTTTAGAACAGACCTGGAGAAAATAGTCTACAGCAGTCACGCAATCGAAGGGGCAGCTCTCTGAGGCCAGGCTTGTGGCACATGTGTTTCAACAAGCTGTACTTCCTCCCGGACCCACAACAACCACCAAGGCAAGAGAAGGGCAGGGACTTAATCCTTACTTGCCAAAAATGAGACTGCTACACATTCGGAGCAGAAGGACATTTCTGGATTAGACTTACTTTCATGAAGAACTAGTTGGGATCTGTCCTCCATTTCTCTGGTCTTCTGACATACTATTCTCGGTGACTCTGGGGCTGTACATGTCACCTTCCTGATGATCCTTGCATGAGGAACTTTTAGCTGCTGCCATCCTCCTGGAAGCAAGAAAAGCCAGAAACTTCTACCTCCAATGTCTGCAGACAGTCGGGTTGAATTACTTGCAATAAAAAGCAGTGCTTCACAGCATGGCGGACTCTCCTGTTGAAACAACAACCCTGCTGTGAGTACTGTGTCATTTTTCATAGCCACATGGATACTATGTATACATTGGTATTACCATCATCAAAAGCAGGAAAATCAATATCCAAACTGTAGTGAGCAGCAGAAAAGAACTTGTGGGCCCAGGGGCTAAGATGCTTTCCCAATGTAGCACATGATATCACGGCATGTGAATACAAATGGTAAACATGTAAGAACATCCAAGAAAAAAGCAGAACTGAAATGAATGAGAGAATGATCCCTGGTGTTAAATTAATCAATTTCATTTTTATATAAATGGTAACCCTACAACTTTAAATAATGGGGAAGCTACCCATATGAATTACTACATGGTGCATCAAACTGTGGTATCTGCCTGTTGCATTCAGAATCAGAGCAGTCTTTGGGACAGCTTTCCAGTTCTGGATATGCATGTTTATTTACAATGATAAACAAATGAAGCAGAATAACACAATGGCTCTATCCAAAGGCGAGCTTTAGCAAAGATGCAAGCGCTTTCACAGTTCAGCAAACGGCTTCTTTAGACATTACATATTTTAACTTAGCCTATCATTTAAATACATCCTTCATTAATTAAATTAACATTTAAAGAGACCACAATTAAAACATGTAAAACAATTCTAATACTTAAAAATAACAGAATAACCTGTGACCCTTATACATACTTATATTACCTTAAAAGGTTGTAATAGATTAATAAAGTTAACAAGCGCTAATAATAAATATTAATAAAGATTTCTTAATAAAACCATCAGAAACTGATAGGAAGTTTTTATCTGCTCAAAGGTCTAGATTTTAATATGGGCTGCATGGGGACTTTATCATTCAACCCTCTTCCTTTATTTGCTCCCAAACTAATAATCCACCTAGTCTCTCTTTCTTCGGTTTTATTAAAAATGTCCCCTAGCCTTTCTCCATCCTCTACCTTATCAGTTACTAAAAACTTAAAATAATGCTTAATGTTATAATTCATAACATGTTTCTCTAATGCATTAGTGGGTATTTGTCTTGCTATATTATACTGATGTTCCCTTATTCGGTCCCTCAACCTCCGATTGGTTTTACCTATATAGAAGGACTGACACTCTACACAGTGTGCTAGATAAATTAAATGCATAGTGTTGCAATCAGCATCCACATTAAAAACAAACTTGCTATTCATATCTGGGTGTAAAAACTGATCAGTATCATCAATGCTATTACAGAAATGACATTTCTGACATGGTTTGGTAGTCCCTTCGGTCATAGCCTTACATTTTCCTATTTTAGAATAACATAACATCCTTTTCAGTGATTTCATGTTTTTTAAAAGTAAAGCTAGGTTGTATCCCCACTGTTTCTTTAATCTTTTTCTCAGGTGTTAAAATGGGCCAACATTTTTTATATACGTCTAGAGCTTGGTTGATATTCGGACAATGACATGGCAAGTACTAGGGTGAGCACAAAGAATAACCTAGTAAGAATGCCAGTTTATTATTCCAGTAATGTCAATCAAGCTCTAGACGTATATATAAAAAACTGTGACCCATTTTAACAGCTGAAGAAAAGATTAAAGAAATAGTGGGATTACAACCTAGCTTTACTTTTAAAAACATGAAATCATTGAAAAGGGTACAGCCACTGCATTATTCTGGTAAGTTTATTTTATTTTTATTTATTTTTATTTTACATTTGTTGACCGGGCCAGTCTAACTGGATATATATCCATTTTCAGTAGAGGCCCGGGGAGATAAGCTCCAAGACAGAAACAAGAAAACAATAAAAAATGAATAACAGCAACAGTCTTATATACAATGCATATTACAGGTTAAAACAGAAAATTCAGCAAGGACAAAGAATCCTAACAGTGCAAAAATGCATGTAAAATACAACATACAGGTACAATACATAATAAAGAAGAAATAAAAACAAAGAAGACAGGTTAATTGTATTAAAATAAAGAATTCCCTCAATAAAAACTATCCACAGAGGTTGGACATAGTGTAACTTTAGAGGAAGAATGTATTTATAGTCAATAAGGAAGGTATAACAGTTCATGAGCAGTATGGGATAGGCAGAGCTAAGTTTGAACAGATAGATAGATACCTAGTCAGGTTTAGTACAGGGTCATAACCAGTGTGTTCTGAGGAAAAGTTTCAGTCTGTTTTTGAAGAGTGATAAAGAGGGAAGTGAGGAAAGGTCACTGGGGGAGAAGATCCCAGGATTTTCCGACAGCATTGGAGAAGAAAAAATCCCCAGCATTGTTGTTTGGTTTAGAGGTGTGTACAAGAAGTTTGTGTGAAGACCGTAAGGACTTCAGATTTGTATAGAGGGTGATGAGGGTAGATAGAATATGAGTACCGGAAGGTTTATAAAGAGTTTTATGGGCAATGGTTAGTTGGTGGAATTTAATCAGGTTTTGTAGTTCAAGCCATCGTATCTGCTTTATATTAATGCAATGGTGGGTTCTACATGGGTTGCCTGTAGCAAATCTGACAATGTTATTGTAGGTCATTTCCAATTTGCTGAGGTTATTTTTAGATAGCTTAGTAAAAATGGGCGAGACATAGAGGAGTGTAGAGATTAGATGAGTGTGAGCTATAGTTGTTTTGGCTGTATGTGAAAGGAAGGGTTTAATCCTATAGAGAGAGACACATTTTTTGTTGACAGTTTTTATAGTATTGTTGACATGGATGTCAAAGTTCAGATTGTTGTTAATGGTGATACCCAGTAGTTTGGTGGCTGGGTCTGGTAATATAATGGTACCATTGGTGGATGTAACTGAGAAATCAAAAGGAGAGGACTTGTGAGTAGGATTGAAGAGGAGGAGTTTAGTTTTTTTGGGGTTCAAAAGAAGGCAACGCTGTGTGAACCATTGTTCAACTGTGTTAAATACCTTCTGGGTAAGAGAGTGAAGTTCAGAAGTGGATTTGGCTGAGCATATAAGCGTGGAGTCATCAGCAAATTGTATGCATGTGACTTGGGGGATGGCAAGATGAAGGTCATTAATAAACATGGAGAAGAGGAGAGGCCCTAGTATGGACCCTTGAGGGACACCTAGAGTAACGGGAAGGAGGACAGATAGAGTCTTGTGCCAAAGCACAGCCTGTTGTCTTTTATCTAGGTAAGACTGGAACCATTTTATGGAAGGTGCATCTAATGACAGGGATTTGAGTATGTTGTTGAGAATCTGGTGATTTACCATGTCAAATGCTTTAGACAGGTCAACAAATAGTACAGAGGAAAGATTATTAAGGTTGCATTTTTTGTTTATGCAATGAGTAAAGGAAAGGAGGGCAGTGGTAGTGCTGTGTGAAGGTCTGAAACCATGTTGACAGCTGGAAAGTAAGTTATTTTGGGTTAAGTGGTCAAGTAATTGCCTGTGGATGCATTTCTCCATGATCTTTGCCAAAGAAGAAAGAAGGGCAATGGGGCGGTAGTTAGAGAGTTCAGTGGAGTGTCCACCTTACTGGAGGGGGATAATATGAGAGACTTTCCATAAGCTAGGGATGTGACCTTCGGTAATGGTTCTATTGATCAGAATGGAAATGGGATATACGATAGCTTTGGCTGACAGCTGCAGAAATTCAGCAGGTAGCTGGTCTGCTGAGGGAGAGCACGGTTTTAGTTTTTGTATAAGGGTTAGAATATATGTTGTTGGGACAGGTTGAAAATGAAAAGAAGGGGGTGAGGTTGAGTTATAGGAAGGTAAAGTGAAGCTATTAGGTGATAGCTGTCTAGCTAGTGTTTGGATAGCATTAGTAAAAAAGGTACTGAAGGTATCGGCTGTATACATGGGATTATTGTGGTCAGTATTTTGAGGGTTAGGTGTGGTGGATTGACCTGCATGGAGTAATTGGTTAATGCTAGTCCAGACTTTTTGTGGGTTGTTTTGGTTAGTTTGTTGAAATTGTAGGTAGTAGTTTCTTTTATCAGAGAGTATAGCTTTCTTAGTGTCATTTCTTAACTGTCTAAAGGTTTGTTGGTCTACAGGGTTTTTAGTCATTTTCCATTTGGCCCAATATTTATTTCTAAGATGTATTTTGTGTTTGGTTTCTTTTGAAAGCCATGGGGCAGACTTGGTTTTAATTCTAATTAATCTGGTTGGAGCATGGTGGTTAAGAATGGCAAGGAAGTTAGAGTTAAAGTATTTAATGGCTTCTTCTAAAGGGAGGTGTCTTAAGGGAGACCAATTGCAAGCTCTTAGTTCCTTTTTGAATAGATCAGGGTTAAAGTTCTTTTTGGATCTGATATTTCTGACAGATGTTGGAATGGGAGTATAGGCTTTATACCTGATGATGTAGGTAAGTGAATGGTCACTTATATCATCACGGAGGGTTCCAGAATAATAATTGTGAGGGTGATGGTTTATGAGAATCCAGTCTAATATGCCTGCTTTCTTCTTAGCTTTATTTATCCTGGTGGGGGAGGTAATGGTAATGGTTTGTGAAAACCTATATAGGTTAATGTAGGTGGTAGGGAGGTTGCTACAGTACAGTTCCAATCAATGTTTATATCTCCTAGGATTATTGTTTCTTGGGGCAGGTGTTGGGATAGCCAGCAAAGGATATTTTCCATGGTGGCAATGTTATTACCAGGAGGTAGATACATACAGATAATATAGATGAATTTGGCATTGTTAAGATGAAGTTTGGTGATGTGAATTTCTGCAATGGTATTTATAGGTAGTTTACAGTCGTAAGTGGTTAACTGCAAGCCAGATTTAAATAGAACAGCTACCCCACCGCCCTTCTTGGCTACTCGGTCGAGTCTCAGCATGTTATATCCAGGTGGAATGATTTCATTGCCTTTGGTTACAGGTTTTAACCATGTTTCTGTTAAGCAGAGGATATCAAAGGAGTAGACTTCTACTAGAGCTTGGAGTTGAGATACTTTCTTGTTAATGCTACATATATTAAGATGAGCTGCTAGGAGGGAGTTAGATGGTTTACTAAGGGAATCAATAGATGAGTGATTGTGGTTATGGAGAGTGATAGGAGTTGTTGTTGGGCCTGGGTTAGGGTGGATGTCACCATCCTTTAATGGGAGCAGTAATCCTAGAGAGCTTGGGTTAGGGAATTTGCTGTATAGAAGTAGACCTTTCCTGAGATTTAGAGTGTTATATTTAATATGTAGTATTCTATGATACTTTGCAAGTAGGTAATTGGGTGAAGATGTTATATTTGCATGGATATAAAGGAGTGGTAGGGATAGAGCACTGGTTTCCTTATTAGGGTAGTGAGGGTGTGGATAGAGAGGGTATTCATAGGAGGTGAGTAAGTAGGCAAAGGTTAAAGGAGGTAGTAGTAAAAGTGTGAATAAAAGTAGGAGATATAATGGGGTGGGTGGTTTAGACATTGGAAGAATTTACTATTGGATGTGTGTAGGTAGAATATAGAAGTATAAAGGGTGAGGATGGAGAACTGTGAAGGGTGTGGTAAGATTGAAGGGAGTGGTAAGAGAAGGTAGATATGAGAGAAGATGAACAATGGTAAAGTGTACAGAGAGTAATGGGAAGAGGAAGAGGTGTGGTTAGTAAGTATAAGAGTAATGGGAAGAGTAAGAGCTGTGGTTAGTAAGTATAAGAGTACGACCCCTAGGGGTGGGAGGGAATTGGGGGTAGGGAGAGGAGCGGAGTGAGCGCGCAGGGCGAACGGAGCAGGTAGAGACAGATACTGAAGCAGTTATAAAAAACAATCAGCAGGACTGATTCCAGAAGGTAAGTTGGAAAAGTCAGATATGGGTAAAGGACAGTGAGGACTGAGCCTAGAAAAGGTGGATGTAGACAGCAGAAGTAGAGGGTAAAGTGAGAGGACTAAATAGCAATTAAGGGACAACAGGAGAAATTAAAGTAAGTAGCTGGGCATACGAGATACGAAAGAGATTATGGCTGGGATAAGGGTGCCACCTAGTGGACAGGTCTAATATTGCAGGTTGATATGAGAGGTAGTTAAAGTACAACAAGGAAAGTGGGTGCTAGACAAAAGGGGTTTCCTATAGAGGATGGGGGAGAGAGAGTGTGTGAAGGTACAGAAAGGGGGGATAGAGGCTGCTGGCTGTCCTTGCTCAGGACTTGCTTTAACCCAGTAGTAGTAGTACAATGGTAGAAAGTCTTTCTGGCAGGAATTATTCAACAGACATACTTTACTGGTGTCCTTGAGAGAGGGATTGTAAGGTAGTTATTCAGTGAGGTGAACCGCTGATATTTGGAGAGGGTCCTTTAGATTCCTATAGACTAGTGCTGGAAGCACAAGATGAGCAGGTAACTTAAGGAGGCAAGAGAGAGAAGGTAGAGATGAGAAACAAGAGGTATCACATAGCAAGGTATGATTGCTCAAAAATTACATTAATCATTCAGAGACAAATATATTGATAACAAGTTTACATTTCCAAAAGCTCAAACATTACAGAATAGGCTAATCATTCACAGAGACAATATCCATAGATAGCAGTTAAACATTTCCAAATCCTTGTTAGCAGCAATGTAAAACTCTATAGTGCAATAGTTATGTGCCCCTTTGTGGTAGCAGTAAAATTAAATGTAGCAATTAAAACATTTCTACCTACTTAACTGCAGCATTAGTAAATCATGTTAAACAGTTTCTTCAAATACTATGCTAGAACAGGACACTGTGTGAGGTACAATAGGACTACACTTTACAATGTGGGGTAATGTATCATAGTGCAAGACACAGATAAAGTGTTATACAGTTCATTACACAGCTACTGCAATTAGCTTTAGGGGTTCTATGCGGCAGCCGTAAGGGACTGCTACACAAAGGTCCTCGTATCAGCAATTCAGCTTCTGTACTACAAATCAGTAAATTATCAGCATTAAACACTGATGGAGTGAGGTACATTTAGCCAAGCCTTTTAAGATTCTCCACATGGATGGCATACTTTCAAAAGCCATTTACTGGCTTATAACAGCAGGGTTTGAAAAGTAAAACAATATGTGCTTTATGTATATGCTATATTATGTGCTTTACGTTTGTTTTGGCTATAGGCAGAATATTAGTCTGGGTCATTTTAACTATTTTCTGTGGAATAAACAAAATCAAGCTTACTTGCAACATGCGGAGCGGAAACAGATACCGAAAAACCTACCAAGTCACCAATATCCAAACTGGTTATAAAGTTCATTTTACAAATACAGTACTTCTTTATGCAGGGTTTTCCAAAGGTCAACACAGTTGTCACATGCTCAGTTTTATGCCTTCAAGAATTCCTATCCACTCAACAGGTAATGCAACTTAATCAGTGTTGCAGTAAAAAAAAGAAAGAAAAAAAAGCCTCCTATTCCTCTAATATCTCTTAGCATATGATGACATCCCTGCTCTTCCTTCAGGATTAAGCAGAGGGTAACACTCCTATTCACCCTTCAGGATTCATCACAGGGTAACACTCCTATTCACCCTTCAGGATTCATCACAGGGTAACACTCCTATTCTCCCTTCAGAAGTCAGCAAAGGGTAACATTCCTGTTCCTACTTCAGGATTCAGCACAGGGTAACACTCCTATTCCCCCTTCAGGATCCAACACAGGATAACACTCCTATTCCCCCTTCAAGAATCAGCAGAGGGTAAACTTCCTGTTCCTACTTCAGGATTCAGCACAGGGTAACACTCCTATTCCCCTTTCAGGAGTCAGTACAGGATAACATTCCTGTTCCTACTTCAGGATTCAGCACAGGGTAACACTCCTATTCCCCCTACAGGATGCAACACAGGGTAATACTCCTATCCCCCCTTCAGGAGTCAGCAGAGGGTAACATTCCTGTTCCTACTTCAGGATTCAGCACAGGGTAACACTCCTATTCCCCCTTCAGGAGTCAGCAGAGGGTAACATTCCTGTTCCTACTTCAGGATTCAGCACAGGGTAACACTCCTATTCCCCCTTCAGGAGTCAGCAGAGGGTAACATTCATGTTCCTACTTCAGGATTCAGCACAGGGTAACACTCCTATTCCCCCTTCAGGAAGCAACACAAGGTAACACTCCTATTCCCCTTTCAGGAGTCAGTAGAGGGTAACATTCCTGTTCCTACTTTAGGATGCAACACAGGGTAACACTCCTATTCTTCCTTCAGAAGTCAGCAGATGGTAACGTTCCTGTTCCTACTTCAGGATTCAGCACAGGGTAACACTCTTATTCTCCCTTCAGGAGTCAGCAGAGGGTAACATTCCTGTTCCTACTTCAGGATACATTACAGGGTAACACTCCTATTCCCCCTTCAGGATGCAACACAGGGTAACACTCCTATTCCCCCTTCAGGAGTCAGCAGAGAGTAACATTATTGTTCCTACTTCAGGATTCATTACAGGGTAACACTCCTATTCCCCCTACAGGAAGCAACACAGGGTAACACTCCTAATACACCTTCAGAAGTCAGCAGAAGGTAATATTCCTGTTCTGACTTCGGGATGCAACACAGGATAACACTCCTATTCCCCCTTCAGGAGTCAGCAGAGAGTAACATTATTATTCCTACTTCAGGATTCAGCACAGGGTAACACACCTATTCCCCCTTCAGGAGTCAGCAGAGGGTAACATTCCTGTTCCTACGTCAGGATTCAGCACAGGGTAACACTCCTATTCCCCCTTCAGGAGTCAGCAGAGGGTAGCATTCCTGTTTCTACTTCAGGATTCAGCACAGGGTAACACTCCTATTCCCCCTTCAGGAAGCAACACAAGGTGACACTCCTATTCCCCCTTCAGGAGTCAGTAGAGGGTAACATTCCTGTTCCTACTTTAGGATGCAACATAGGGTAACACTCCTATTCTCGCTTCAGAAGTCAGCAGAGAGAAACATTCCTGTTCCTACTTCAGGATTCAGCACAGGGTAACACTCTTATTCCCCCTTCAGGAGTCAGCAGAGGGTAACATTCCTGTTCCTATTTCAGGATTCATCACAGGGTAACACTCCTATTCCCCCTTCAGGATGCAACGCAGGGTAACACTCCTATTCCCCTTTCAGGAGTCAGCAGAGAGTAACATTACTGTTCCTACTTCAGGATTCATTACAGGGTAACACTCCTATTCCCCCTACAGGATGCAACACAGGGTAACACTCCTATTACCCCTTCAGAAGTCAGCAGAAGGTAATATTCCTGTTCTGACTTTGGGATGCAACACAGGGTAACACTCCTATTCCCCCTTCAGAAGTCAACAGAGGGTAACATTCCAGTTCCTACTTCAGGATGCAACACAGTGTAACACTCCTATTCCCCTTTTAGGAGTCAGCAGAGGGTAACATTCCTGTTCCTACTTCAGGATGCAGCAGCGGGTAACACTCCTATTCCCCCTTCAGGATGCAACACAGGGTAACACTCTTATTCCTCCTTCAGGAGTCAGCAGAGGGTAACATTCCTGTTCCTACTTCAGGATTCATTACAGGGTAACACTCCTATTCCCCCTTCAGGATGCAACGCAGGGTAACACTCGTATACCCCCTTCAGGAGTCAACAGAGGGTAACATTCCTGTTCCTACTTCAGGATTCAGCACAGGGTAACTCTCCTTTCCCCCCTTCAGGATGCAACACAGGGTAACACTCCGAATCCCCCTTCAGGAGTCAGCAGAGGGTAACATTCCTGTTCCTACTTCAGGATTAAGCACAGGGTAACACACCTATTCCCCCTTCAGGAGTCAACAGAGGGTAACATTCCTGTTCCTACATCAGGATTCAGCACAGGGTAACACTCCTATTCCCCCTTCAGAAGTCAGCAGAGGGCAATATTCCTGTTCTGACTTCGGGATGCAACACAGGGTAATACTCCTATTCGCCCTTCAGGAGTCAGCACAGGGTAACATTCCTGTTCCTACTTCAGGATTCAGCACAGGGTAACACTCCTATTCCCCCTTCAGGATGCAACACAGGGTAACACTCCTATTCCCCCTTCAGGAGTCAGCAGAGGGTAACATTCCTGTTCCTACTTCAGGATTCAACACAGGGTAACACTCCTATTCCCCCTTCAGGAGTCAGCAGAGGGTAGCATTCCTGTTCCTACTTCAGGATTCAGCACAGGGTAACACTCCTATTCCCCCTTCAGGAAGCAACACAAGGTAACACTCCTATTCCCCCTTCAGGAGTCAGTAGAGGGTAACATTCCTGTTCCTACTTTAGGATGCAACACAGGATAACACTCCTATTCTCCCTTCAGAAGTCAGCAGAGGGTAACATTCCTGTTCCTACTTCAGGATTCAGCACAGGGTAACACTCTTATTCCCCCTTCAGGAGTCAGCAGAGAGTAACATTATTGTTCCTACTTCAGGTTTCATTACAGGGTAACACTCCTATTCCCCCTACAGGATGCAACACAGGGTAACACTCCTATTACCCCTTCAGAAGTCAGCAGAAGGTAATTTTCCTGTTCTGACTTTGGGATGCAACACAGGGTAACACTCCTATTCCCCCTTCAGGAGTCAGAAGAGAGTAATATTATTGTTCCTACTTCAGGATTCATCACTGGGTAACACTTCTATTCCTTCAGGATGCAACAGAGGGTAACACTCCTATTCCCCCGTCAGAAGTCAGCAGAGGGTAACATTCCAGTTCCTACTTCAGGATGCAACACAGGGTAACACTCCTATTCCCCCTTTAGGAGTCAGCAGAGGGTAACATTCCTGTTCCTACTTCAGGATGCAGCAGCAGGTAACACTCCTATTCCCCCTTCAGGAGTCAGCAGAGGGTAGCATTCCTGTTCCTACTTCAGGATTCATTACAGGGTCACACTCCTATTCTCCCTTCAGGATGCAACACAGGGTAACACTCCTATTCCCCCTTCAGGAGTCAACAGAGGGTAACATTCCTGTTCCTGCTTCAGGATTCAGCACAGGGTAACACTCCTATTCCCCCTGCAGGATGCAATACAGGGTAATACTCTGAATCCCCCTTCAGGAGTCAGCAGAGGGTAACATTCCTGTTCCTACTTCAGGATTCAGCACAGGGTAACACACCTATTCCCCCTTCAGGAGTCAGCAGAGGGTAACATTCCTGTTCCTACATCAGGATTCAGCACATGGTAACACTCTGATTCCCCCTTCAGGAGTCAGCAGAGGGTAACATCCCTGTTCATACTTCAGGATTCAGTGCAGGGTAACACTCCTATTCCCCCTTCATGAAGCAACACAGTGTAACACTCCTATTCACCCCTTCAGGAGTCAGCAGAGGGTAACATTCCTGTTCCTACTTTAGGATGCAGCACAGGGTAACACTCCTATTCCCCCTTCAGAAGTCAGCATAAGGTAACATTCCTGTTCCTACTTCAGGATTCAGCACAGGGTAACACTCCTATTCCCCCTTCAGGATGCAACACAGGGTAATACTCCTATTCCCCCTTCAGGAGTCAGCAGCGGGTAACATTCCTGTTCCTACTTCAGGATTCAGCACAGTGTAACACTCCTATTCCCCCTTCATGAGTCAGCAGAGGGTAACATTCCTGTTCCTACTTCAGGATTCAGAACAAGGTAACACTCCCATTCACTTTTTAGGATGCAACACAGGGTAACACTCTTATTACCCCTTCAGAAGTCAGCAGAGGGTAATATTCCTGTTCCGACTTCAGGATGCAACACAGGGTAACACTCCTATTCCCCCTTCAGGAGTCAGCAGAGAGTAACATTATTGTTCCTACTTCAGGATTCAGCACAGGGTAACACTTCTATTCCCCCTTCAGGATGCAACACAGGATAACACTCCTATTCCCCCATCAGACGTCAGCAGAGGGTAACATTCCTGTTTTTACTTCAGGATTCAGCACAGGGTAACACTCCTATTCCCCCTGCAGGATGCAACACAGGGTAACACTCCTATTCCCTCTTCAGAAGTCAGCAGAGGGTAACATTCCTGTTCCTACTTCAGGATGATGCAACACAGGGTAACACTCCTATTCCCCCTTCAGGATGCAACACAGGGTAACACTCCTTTTCCTCCTTCAAAAGTCAGCAGAGGGTAATATTCCTGTTCCTACTTCAGGATGCAACACAGGGTAACAGTCCTAATCCCTTTTCAGGAGTCAGCAGAGGGTAACATTCCTGTTCTTACTTCAGGATTCAGCACAGGGTAACACACCTATTGCCCCTTCAGGAGTCAGCAGAGGGTAACACTTCTGTTCCTCCTTCAGGATTCAGCGTAAGGTAACAGCTGTTATTCTTTCTGGGTTACAGTTTCTCTCACATATACAGCTTCTCAAAGATTCATTGCAAACTCTCTCCATCCCAGAGGCCCTAAATCTAAAATGCAGAATCTACTTTACCAGAATAATAGGCCTCACATAGTGCAGTTGATTGCCATTACCTTCCTGTCAGTTAATACTGTCTTTACTTTAAAGATAGTGTGCTCTCTCTAAGAACAACAATCACTACTATACTACACACATAATACAAAGCTAAACGTAATAAAAAACTGGAACACATTTTCCAACTTCTGCCTCTATTATTTACCATTTGAAAAACCTACACAGATCAAACTGGTTATAACAGTGAAGTTACTATTTTTTACATAAAAGAGACATACCCATAATTAGTACGATTACAAAATGGAACAGGAATTGGTTAGCTTCCATCTGGGCCCTCAGTTACGTCAGTGTAAATTCAAATGTCCACAACAGGATGAAACACAGAAACTTTTAAAACTGAGTAGACTATAGGTCATTTGCTTTTGTCAGTACTTTCAGAATGAGAGCAGAATAACTGGATTACAATTAAGAACTATCCTGTAAGCAGGTAAAGGCAATTGTTGTAGCTCAGGATACTATTTATTTATATAAGTATGTATGTATGTATGTATGTATGCATTTACTTGTTTGTTTGTTTGTATTTGTTAACCAGGGCAGAACAGTGATCCATATGGACCTTCTTCAGACTCAGCGTGGGAGCACTGTCTGGTTAAGTGACTTGTTAAGGTAACAGCATGCAAATATCTCAGGTTACACTGCTTCTTTAAAAATGACCCTTCATAATTTTCCATTTAAGTGTCTGAAAGACTTCTCAGGATGAGTGCTTGATCCAATAGGATTTCTGAGGATTAGTGTCTGACCCAGAGCCTTCATCAGGACAGACTGAGTAAACAGAGTGTAATCAAAGACTAAGACAGATCATGCCTACTCCAGCCTTAAGAATTCCTGACACAGAATGGGGAATGATGGGAAACTGAGGGTGATGCTGGAGCACTGAATCTCTACTGCCATCCTTAAGCAACAACAGGAGGATGGCTGAGGGTTACTGGGGGCTAGTCTGGGGCTGCTAAATTTCACTCTGACCTTCAACAGTGGTGGCTCTACCATGAATAACAATGATGTACAAATCTCCTGGGAAGATGCTGGTGTCTTCTGTGGTGGGCTGTCAATTAATTAATTTATTTATATTTGTTTACTGGGTTAGTGCACTGATCTCAATGGATCATTTGCAGGCACAGCCCTGGTGAATAGGATAACATAAGAAATGAAACAAAACATATTTACAGATATAAGAATATGCTACAACATTCAATCAGTGTGAGGGGCTGTGTAGGATGGCCCTGAGCCACGAATGGTGCCTCATCTGCTGATGACTGAACAGGGACTACCCATATCAATCTAGATGAAAAACAAACCACCTGAGTCTGACAATCTCCACCCAGTTTAGTGCTTACACTAGTGGCAATGGTACCGGGTGCCATGACAGCTTCTGGTCAGGGCTTGGAATGTCCAAAGTAACCCTAGTCATGCTTATGGTGGGAAAGTGAGGCTGGCCTTTAAATCTTCTGGAAAAATACAACTTAACTGTGATAGCCAATACAGTCCCTTTTCTTTAGAAGATTTCCCTTTGCGATATTTTCCTTCTGTGGAGAGAGATTATCTGAGGCCTTCTGCCTCTTAGACATTACATTCTAACTATGCCTCTAAATATTTGCTCTGGTTTGGCTGATGAGGAAATGAACTGCCTTGCTGCAAATTCTCAAGATGGATTTCAAGCTACTGTATCCCCAACACTTTCAACTGTTACCTTTGAGCGTCTGGGCTGAATACTGCACAAGATACAGACAGCAGACGTTTGCCTTAAAAATAGGAACTAGTGCATGTCCCGTAGTGGAATATGGACCCACAGTTTCAGTTATGGACAGACTGGTTCCGTGATGAAAATTTTTCTGACACAGTTATCAATAACAAAAAGAAGAACAGCAAGCTAAGTGACAATTAGGAAAACAGATTACTGAGAGCAATCCATTTGCACCAAAACCATTTGTGTGACAGCAGAAAGGACACGTACATGAATGGCCCAGTTATCAAAATGACAACAGGGTACAATGGCATTAATGAATGGCAACTATTAACACTGGCTAAAAACCTGACACTGTATAGACCTGCCTGTAGCAGAGACAAGTTACTTCATATCACACTGCGCAGCGATGCACAATGAAGAAAACAGTTCAAGTGAGTTTTCAGAATTTTACTGTTCCCATAACATCAATGAATATTATACATAGTTACTATTTCATATTTCAAGTTCCAAAACTAGTATTTTGTGAACTGAATAAATCATAATCAATGTAAACCTTAGTGGGGTAGAAGTGTTATAGTAACACATCTCTAACCACTCCACTGTCCTTTATCTCTAAAGAATATATATATTTTTTAACACAGATGCTATACGACTAAAAATCAAATTCTATCACAATCTCAGAAGACCATTTCCATTGCTCGTGAAATGCAGTAACAGAATTCCACAGGTGCTGCAGCCCTGTGCATGAGTCAGCTCTGACCACCTGTGAAGCTTTATGGGAGGGTGGGGGTTGACGTTGACTAATATCACAAATGGAAAAGTTTCTAACTAGCTCAACAGAAACTCCTTTGGGAGATATAAGACGACGTGAAGCACTTGCCTTCCTGGCCAGCTGTTTGTTTTTCATAATGAATAAGAGGGGAATAAGACAAGATGTCAGAAGAGACACTTTTCTCTGGCAGCTGACAGGTCAAATTATACAATAAACAGGAAACAGCAATACTGGAAAGTACGTTGTGAAGTCTGTCAAAACAGAATTCAAGTATTATATATGCACATATGAGTCAGCTGCAAACTAAATCCAGGGAAAACTGCACATTGCTGAAAATTCCTGCGTCACTGTAAATTCCTGCTGGGTTGCACCTGCAGGGAAACTAATGACCGTGCAGCATATCTGTATCTTCCTTATAACTGCCCTCCCAAACCAATATGCAGTACATATCATGTACATTCTATTCCATTTGTCAACCAGAAAATATAAACAAATAGACTAATAAAGTGAAATTTATCTTGGACATCTCATGTGGCATGTAACCCAAGAACACAGATCACAAGCAGCAATACAAAAATGCAGGTCTGGGCTTTAAAAAAATACAGGAAATTTCTTAAATGATATGTTATGGTCTTGACTTTTCACTTACACAAAAAAAAAAAAACAAACAAAAAAAAAGACAGAATGAAAAGATAAGATGAATTGCAACTGGAGCAGGACTTCTGTTTGTATGAAAACCTGTGATCACAGGTAGCTTTCTCATATTTCCTTTAAGGCTAATGGTGTTAAGCATGAGTCCTACAGTATTTAATCTGCAGTAACATTTTTGTATATAATGTTTGAAACAATAATGGCTAATTATTACTGTTTAGGAATTGTGTGGTTATTAATAGTGAGTAGAAAGATTACACATATAAAACAGCTTGAATTTTAGTACTGCAAAACATTTAATCTTCTATGCTGAGGTGAGAGAGACAAAGCCATCTGTTATCCATCACACCACATATGCTGTCACCAAATTTCAAAGGATTTAAACTTTGATAATATCAGTATCACATGCTGCCAACCAAAAATGTAAGACAGGCCGGATTTAAAGTACAGTGATATTTTTTATGCATTATTGAGACATGATCTGCAGGGAAACACTGGAGGTATCCAAAGGAGGGAGAAACGGTGCCTAATTCTGTCCCTACACACGCACACACACACACACACACACACACACACACACACACACACACACACACACACACACAAAACATACCTTCCATACACACCTCTCAACTGAACCCAGAATGCTCACATTTTTGCTTCATATTTTTGGTCCATTTTTCATAAAATTGTGGTTTTCTGGCAAATTAGTGGCAAATCATTAAAGAATGAAGTTAGAAAATAATGACAGACATTTGAGTTTCAGACTTCAAACCCTTCAGAAAGGTAATGTTAATGCAAAACCTGTAATTCTGTCAACTTTTTTAATTTATAAGAGCAGTATTTAAAAACTGTCTCTATTTTTGGGCCTTTGTCCCACTTTTACTTATGGCTTTGTCCAGATTTCGTGCTCTATGAGGTAAGGATGTATGCATTCTACATACGCTATATTTCTCATTCTTCAAAATCATTGTTGAGGAAATCAAAATCCAGTCAAGGGCACAGAATATATTTATAATCCCCCAAGTCCTCCAAGCCATTCCACTTGAATCTCCCAAACACAGGTAGCATTATGATTCAATGAATCCATTTCCAGTACCACAAACTGATGAGTAATGCTTCCTTAATTCAACTTGTGAAGTGCACACAGCACACTGATCTACCCCAGGCAACAAAAGTTTCAGTACTTGCCCCCCCAGCATACCACCTACCCTTACAGAATTCATTCTGCTAACCATGTTACCATCATAAAGCACCACTAATTCATATCCTATATCTGGACCAAAACTGGAAGTAACACTGAGGATACTGTAAGACTAGTGTTATATGACTAACTACATTACTTAAAAATGATGCCACTGTGTACTCTAAGACTAGTGTTACATGGCTAACTGGCTTATTTAAAAACGATGCCACTGTGTACTGTAAGACTAGTGTTATATGACTAACTGCCTTATTCAAAAACGATGCCACTGGGTACTGTACGACTAGTGTTATATGACTAATTGCCTTATTTAAAAACGATGCCACTGTGTACTCTAAGACTAGTGTTACATGGCTAACTCGCTTATTTAAAAACGATGCCACTGTGTACTGTAAGACTAGTGTTATATGACTAACTGCCTTATTTAAAAACGATGCCACTGCGTACTGTAAGACTAGTGTTATATGACTAATTGCGTTATTTAAAAACGATGCCACTGGGTACTGTAAGACTAGTGTTATAGGACTAACTGCCTTATTTAAAAATGATGCCACTGTGTACTGTAAGACTAGTGTTATAGGACTAACTGCCTTATTTAAAAACGATGCCACTGGGTACTGTAAGATTAGTGTTATAGGACTAACTGCCTTATTTATAAACTATGCCACTGTGTACTGTAAGACTAGTGTTATATGACTAACTGCCTTATTTATAAACTATGCCACGTCTCCCAGCTTGAACATAACTGTAGCTCTTCATTCAAAGACTTTGTGCAATAACTATTACTCTTACTTGCAGTGCCCTACTACAGAAATGTCTCGTATGTGGTCAGGTGAGATTTCTTACTGACGTCTGGTCAGGCTGTAAAGAATAACAGCCAAACGTCCAGTAAAGTCTATGAAACCTCAGAAGCCAGCTAGATCCCCCAGTCATACTCAAAAAAGTAAAACCATTATAAGTAAAAAAGAAACTCTCCTATCAGCAAAAACAACTATGCATTTATACTACGAATTCTGAAAACATATGAAGCATGGAGCACAATGACCCTTGCATGCCCATTAGCTTTAGTAATGACTGTAACCCCCCCCCCCCATTACTCCATGGGCCAAAGAACTACATCTGATTTCTTTCTAAACACAGGGAAACATAAAGGTCCTACCAAACACCCTGATGTTGGGTGATTTCAATTACCCAAACATTAACTAGGAGAACTAGTCAAGTACAAACTTCCTTGCCCAACATTTCCTAGAATTTATAAACTCAAATGCCTTGGATCAACTGGTCAACACCCCCACCAGAGGTGACAACATATTGGACCTGGTCATCACCAACATGGGCGACCGGTGTTCCATACCGGAGGTCAACCCCTCGCTGGTTAGATCTGACAATAAATTAATCACTCTGGATATCCACATTCCGCCACCACCCCCGGTCAAAGAAGCCACTGTGAAAAACTTTTCAAAAGCAAACTTCATGTTACTTAAGACCGAGGTGAGAAGATTCAAAGCCCCCATGCTAAAGGATAACGCTGTCCAAGCTGCAAATTCCTTTACTATTGCATTCTACAGGCACCTACAAAAATGCATGGATCATGCTATCCCAAACAAAACCAAGACTCACTCCTCCAAGAAAAGGAAACCAGTCTGGTGGACCCCTGCCACAAACAAGCTATACAATAGAAGGAGGAAACTAGTACAGAAAAGAATAAAATCCCAAGAAGGGAAGACATCCCTGATTAGTATCAGCAAAAAACTACATTCCCTCATAAAATCATCCAAGGCTAGCTTCAAAAGAAAAATTGGCATGGACTCCAAAGATAACCACAAGGCATTCTTTAGCTATGTCAAGAATCTAAGTGGCAATTCTCAGATCTACTTGGAGTTAGTGCAGAATGGCACAAAATACACCAAACTGACCAATATAGCCAACATCCTGGCAGACAGGTTCAGTGCAATCTTCACCCCCCCTCTCACCCCCAAAAGGGCCCATAACTATACCAGAAGAATGTAGTGCCCCTGAAATCACAGACATTCAGGTTAAAATAGCCCTCTCCAAAGCCAAAAACACAGCATCAATGGGACCGGACGGTGTCCCAGGCTGTGTCCTACATGAGCTCAAAGATGAACTAACCCCTCACCTAAACACACTGTTTAAACTCAGCCTCTCCACAGGCTACATGCCCACAGAGTGGTGCACAGCAACGGTTTTTCCACTCCACAAAGGTGGAGCCACAACGGACCCCGGGAACTATCGCCCTATAAGCCTGACTAGCTTGGTCTGCAAAGCTATAGAGCGCATCATCATGGATCTGATTAACAGAGACATTGGAATCCTCCAAACACTGGACCTTACCCAGTTCGGCTTTGTTAAGGGCAGCTCATGCCTCCTAAACCTGGTGGACTTCTTTGAAACAGTTACCAAGGCTATAGACGGGGGAAAGGTGGTCCACACAGCCTACCTAGACCTTGCAAAGGCCTTCGACATCATTCCCCACTCAGGTATTATAAACAAGCTCACCAGCTTGTACATAAACCCCTACGTCACAAGCTGGGTTGCCAACTGGCTCATGGACAGAACCCACATGGTAAGAGTTGCGGGAGCTAGGTCTGACTCTAAACCGGTTATAAGTGGAGTTCCCCAGGGCTCAGTCCTAGGAACCCTCCTGTTCGGCATATACTTCTCAGAGGTACAGGCAAGCACAGGAGGACTATGGCTGACCAAGTTTGCAGATGACTGCAAACTAGGGGCTATAACTGACTCTCCGGCTGACACAGATATCCTCCAAAGGGGTCTCACTGAGACAGATACCTGGTGTCAAAACCATGGCCTCAAGCTAAATGCCAAAAAGTGCATAGTCATCCCCTTTAGAAAAAACAAAGTACCCACAAACTACCACATAGGTGGTAGCCCCCTAAATATGGAAGATGTAATAAGGGATCTGGGGACCCAAGTAGATAGTAACCTCTCCTTTGATAATCACATTGCCAAAGTAGTTAGAAAATCCTTCTATGTGGCCCACTTAATCACAAAAGGGTTTGCATCCAGATCGAAAGAGGTCATTGGGCCCCTCTATGCATCACTCATCAGACCCATCATAGAGTACAATGCCCCATTTGGGATGTACCTTACAAGACACCTGCAACAACTGGAAAGATGACAGAAGTACCTCACCAAGAGGATCACTGGCCTCAAGCAGATGCCCTATGCAGCTCGACTGAAGAAACTCCAGCTGTACTTAGTTGCATACTGCCTACTCAGAGGTGATCTCTGCCTGACATACAAGGCCATGTCCAACCCAGAATTGATGGACATGCTCCACCTAAAGAAAACCATATCCCCTCAAGCCACACACTCCAGGGATCTAAACCTCACCACAACAATAAATAGGACGTGCTGGAAGGACAGATTCCTGTCCCAGAGACTTCCCATGCTCTGGAACAAGATTCCAATCTACATTAGGCAGAGCTCCTCGCTAACGCTCTTCAAGAGAAACCTTGACGAGTGGATGGGAAACAGAAAGTTTACCCCAGGGATCACTTCAATGGCTCTGCTGGACAGAGGCACAGGGAACTAATCTAAGGGGGTGGCGAAAGCCAACACATTCTGCCTAGGCTTATAAATGCCTTTGGGTAGAGAGCCTAGTACCTACCTATGAACCTATAGTCAAGAAAGTTAAGTTAGCAGCAAAAGAACTACATTTTTTAAATAACACAAGTGGAGGCAGATTACAATAAAACAAAATGTTTGTGACATACTATAAATAATTAGAACAGGATGGCTTACTGGGCTTACGACCCAGACCGCAGAATCCTTTATAAACGCATTCTATGAACACCTTCAGGAATGCATGGATCATGCAATCCCAAATAAAACCAAGACCCAATCCTCCAAAGGCAGACGTCCTGTCTGGTGGACCCCAGCCATAAACAAACTATACAATAGAAGGAGGAAGCTACTACATGATAGAGCAAAATCCCAAAAAGGGAAGGCATCTCTGATCAGTATTAGCAAAAAACTACGGGCACTCATAAAATCGTCTAAGGCCAGCTTCGAGAGAAAAATTGCACAGGACACTAAGGATAATCACAAGGCTTTCTTTAGTTATGTTAGTAACCTGGGTGGGCATTCCCAGATATGCTCAGAATTAGTCCAAAATGACAAAAAATTCACTGAACCCACAGACATTGCCAACATCCTAGCTGACAGGTTCAGCGCAAACTTCTCCCCCCTCCCCACCAAATGGGCAAATATCTATCCCAGCAGAGTGCTGCCCCCCTGACATCTCAGATGCTCAGGTAAGAGCCGCCCTCTCCAAAGCAAAAAACACAGCATCAATGGGACCAGACGGTGTCCCAGGCTGCGTCCTACATGAACTCCAAGAAGAGCTAAACCCGAACATAAAAACTACTGTTCAATCTCAGCCTTACTACAGGATATGTACCCAAAGAGTGGCGTACAGCAACAGTGGTCCCTCTCCACAAAGGTGGTGCCTCAACAGATCCTGGAAACTATCGCCCCATAAGCCTGACTAGCTTGGTCTGCAAAGCTATGGAAAGGATCATCATGGACCTCATAAATAAAGATATTGGGGACCTACAGACACTGGATCCTACCCAGTTCGGCTTTGTTAAGGGCAGATCCTGCCTCTTAAACCTGGTCGATTTCTTTGAAACAGTCACCAAGGCCATTGACAAGGGGAAGGTGGTCCACACAGCCTACCTGGACCTCGCAAAAGCCTTCGATACAATACCCCACTCGGGCATTATAGATAAGCTCACCAGCTTAAATATAAACCCCTATGTCACTAGATGGGTTGCAAACTGGCTCAAGGACAGAACCCACATGGTTAGAATTGCTGGAGCCATGTCAGACTCCAAACCAGTTACAAGTGGCATCCCACACGGCTCAGTCCTAGGACCTCTCTTGTTCGGTATATATTTCTCAGAGGTACAGGCCAACACGGAAAGACTGTGGCTGGCCAAGTTCACAGATGACTGCAAACTGGGCACCATAATCACCTCTCCAGCCGACACAAGCATCCTCCAAAAGGGCCTCATAGAAACAGACAACTGGTGCCAGAGCCATGGCCTCAAGCTAAATGCCAAAAAGTGTATAGTCATCCCCTTTGGCAAAAACAAAGTGCCCACAAATTACCACATAGGTGGTAATCCATTAAGTACAGAAAAAGTAATTAGGGACCTGGGAACCTAAGTTAAAGCAATCTCTCATTTGACAACCACGTGGCCAAAGTGGTTAGAAAAAGATTTTATATAGCCCACCTAATCATGAAGGGATTCACATCTAGATCAGGGGAGGTCATCGTGCCTCTTTACTCATCCCTCATCAGGCCCATAATTGAGTACAATACCCCTTTTGGGATGTACCTTACCAGATACCTGCAGCAACTGGAAAGACCCCAAAATACCTCACCAAGAGGATCAAAGGGCTCAAACAGATGCCATATGCTGCCCGGTTAAAGAAACTCCAGCTCTACTCAGTGGCATACCGCCTGCTCAGACGCGATCTGTGCCTGACGTATAAAGCCATGTCCAACCCGGAATTAATGGACATGCTGCACCTCAGAAAATCCAAATCCCATCGAGCTACGCACTCGAGAGACTTGATCCTCAGCACTGAAATAAATAGGACATGCTGGATGGACAGATTCATAACCCAGAGGCTCCCTTCACTCTGGAATAAAATCCCAGTCCCTCATTGACACTCTTCAAGAGGAATCTTGATGAGTGGATGGGAGATCGTAGGTTTACCCCGGGTATCACTTCTGTGTCACTGTTAGACAGAGGCACAGTATACTAACCTCGAAAAAGGGCACAGCATAATTAATTTAAAATGGGTGGCAAAAGCCAAACACACTCTGGCTAGGCTTATAAATGCCCAAGGGCAGATAGCCTAGTATGAACCTATGAACCTATGAAGAAATAAACATGCTGCACTAGTACAAAGAAAAAGAAAATTAAATCACATTAAGTTGAGTGATGTTATACAGAAAAAGTCATCGTCTCCTTGGAAAGCATTACCTTTGATAGATAAATAACCACTTCTCACTAATCCCTGATATAATGCATAGGTTCCTGACCCAGAGACTCTCCAGACTCTGGAATAGACTGCCCATACATGTCAAGCAGAGCGCCTCTTTGGCCCTCTTCAAAAGAAACCTTGACAATTGGATGGGAGATAGGAAATTTAACCCAGGGATCACGTAAATCGCCCTGCTAGACAGGAGTCCAGGGAAGTAAATATTGCGGGAAGAAATAGCCAGGGAATTGTTATGGCTAGGCTTGTATAGGCCCTAGGGCCGACAGCCTCGTACCAACGTATGAACCCATATATCTATGTAATATCAGGAAATGTGCTCCTTTTACCCAAAAGATCAAAGTGCCAAGGAACTGCCTTGATCCAGATGTGGAAGGTTCCATTCACTCCAAGTGACAGATATCTATGCATATTATATAATATATATATATATATATATATATATATATATATATATATATATATATATATATATACAGTGGATATAAAAAGTTTACACACCCCTATTAAAATGCCAGGTTTTTGTGATACAAAAAAATGAGACCACAATAAATAATTTTAAAACTTTTCCCACCTTTAATGTGACCTATAACCTGTACAACTCAATTGAAAAACAAATAAATCTGTTAGGGGAAAAAAATATAAAAAATAAAAAAGTACCATAAGCTGGTTGCACAAGTGTGCACACCCTTAAACTAATACTTTGTTGAAGCACCTTTTGATTTAATTACAGCATTCACTTCCTTACAAAAGCGCTCCAAATTTGTCAAATTGTGAGGGCATCTCTTTTGCACAGCCCTCTTCAGGTCACCGCATGGATTTTCTATTGGATTTAGGTCTGGGCTCTGGCTGGGCCATTCCAAAACTTTAACTTTCTTCTGGTGAAGCCATTCTTTTGTTGATGTGGATGTATGTTTGGGGTCATTGTCGTGTTGAAAGATGAAATTCCTCTTCATCTTCATCTTTCTAGCAGACACCTGAAGGTTTTGGGCCAAAAGTGACTGGTATTTGTTCATAATTCCCTCCACCTTGACTAAAGCCCCAGTTTCAGCTGAAGAAAAGCAACCACAAAGCATGACACTGCCACCACCATGCTTCACTGTGGGGATGGTGTTCTTTTGATGATGCAAAGTGTTGTTTTTGTGCCAAATGTACCTTTTGGAACTGTGGCCAAAAGGTTCAACCTTGGTCTCATCAGATCATAACACATTTTCCCACATGCTTTTGGGAGACTTGATGTATTGCTTTCCTAATTTTGGCCGGGTCTGGATGTTTTTCTGTGTAAGAAAAGGCTTCGTTCTTGCAACGCTACCCCACAGTCCAGACATATGTAGAATATGGAAGACTGTTGACACATGTAGTACACAATCAGTACTTGCCAGAAATTCCTGCAGCTCC